>NC_041391.1:194765602-194774538 GCF_002162155.2 Triticum dicoccoides | reverse complement strand
TTTTGGAAAACATTCTAGATCACCCGACTGATCATACCATAGCGTTAAGCCGCGTCGAGAACATGACACGTGCTTCATGGACCTGGTACACCGCTTCCCACCCTGGGAATTTTCAACATTTGTCTTATCTTTTCACATTCATTTTTTTCTGTTTTAGTTTTCTTTTTTTTGTCCTTTTCTGTTTTTATCAAATTCGTGAATTTTTTCATCAATCCGTGAACTTTTTCCAATTTCCGTGAATTTTGTTCCAATTATGACCTATATTTCAAATTTCATAAAGTTTTTTTTTTCAAAATCCAAAAGTATTTTTCAAATTCATACTTTTTTTTAAAATCACAAGCTTATTTGGAATCCGAGAACTTTCTGAATGTTGTGAACTTTTTTTTTGCAAAAAAGGTTCTTAATTTTTTAAGGATTTTCTTGCAAAAGTGTTAGCGCAATTATAGAAAATGTAGATAGCATTAAAATAATTGTTCGTGACATGAATTTTTTTTCCTACATTTCAATAAAAAAAATGTTTGTGAAAATATTGTAAATTGTTTATACAATGTTAAAAAATGATTTTTATAGTATAAAAAAGGTCCCGTACCATAAAAAATGTAAGAGACATTTTAAAGAAATGTTCTAACAATTAAAAGTTATGTGACATTTAAAAACTACTTTTACAGTGTACAAAATGTTCAGGTAGTTTTAGAAAACTATTCATTACCATTGGAAATGTTCAACGTTTATTAAGAAAATGTAACCAAGTTTTCAAAAAAGTGTATCACAAAATTGTTTTTACGTGTACATCATGAATCTAAAAATATTCAATGTGTATCACAAAATTGTTTTTGCGTGTATACTAAAAATGTATATTGTATACAGAATAAAAGTATTTGTGTGTTAAAAAAAGCAAGAAAACATAAAAACATAGAAAAAGAAATAAAAACAATAGAAAACTGAGAAAGAACCAGTGAAAACCGGTGAAAAAACAAACAAAAAAGCAAAAAACTGAAAACCCAATGAAGCCCAAGGAAGAGACAAAGAAAACCCATGGAAAAACAAAGGAAAAAGTACTGAAGAAACAAAAAGAGAAAAAGGAAGGGAAATCCCCCCAACGAATGAAACCAGCGACCTTGATCGAAACTAGCCAACGAGAGAGAAAAAAGGGACAGCCTAGTAGCTACACGTGGGGGTTGAAACCTTCAGCGAGACGTATGTTAGTCTCGCTATAACTGAGATATAACATTTGCGGTCTGCGACAGCTATGTCTTGCCGGTACATAATGTAATAGATCTTGCCAACATGGCAGTGCTACTGGAGTGTCCCAATATTTCAGCTGGGCGTGAGTTTTTTCCTCTTATTTTTTATTCCTTTTCTATTGTTTTTGCATCGGTTTTCTTTGATTTTCTTCACTTTCTTCCTTTTTCAATTTTTTTCCTTTTTCTTCTTTTTAACCTTTGGTTTTCTTTGTTTCTTTCCTTGGTTTTCTGAGTTTTTTATTTAACTATTACACATTTTTCAAATATGCGTTTTAACATTTTTCAGAATGATAGGAAAGATGTTTTTAACTATTAGGCTTTTTTATATTGTACATATATGTTCTTAAATGTCAAAAAGATATTTATTTGTTAAACATGTGATTTTTTTAATGCAGCGTGCATTTTTGGAATCTTATGAAAGAATTTTTCAAATTACATGAACATTGTTTTCACAATGTGTAACATTTTTTTCAAAAAATTCACGTATCCTCTTCAATCCATATTAGTTATCGCCGAAACGGATGAATCTAGACATATTTCAGTGAGATATATCCAACTGATTGACAAGTAATATTAATCGGGGGAAATGCATGCACATTTTTTAAATGTCACATACATTTTTTTGGAATGGTACAAATATTTTGTAATAGTTGAGCCAATAATTTTTTACGCTTCATGAACATTTTTAAAATGGGCGATGAACACATTACAAAAAATCAAGTGAATCATCAGAATATATCTATTTAATAATTTGAAAAATAAAAGTAAATAGAAAATGTGTGTGACTTCATAGGTGAAGTCAATGTCATGTTAACCACATGGCTATGGGCCGGCCCACTACCGACTCTCCATAGGCGAGCTTGGCTTCCATCTCGCTAAAGGCGAGAATAGCCGCTCCCACATCCGCCGACTTCCAGCATGACTGGTGAGCTAGTAAATTTTAAATCCACCAGGTTTCTTTGATTCACAAACATTTTGTACTTGCAGCCGTCTTGCCATAAACGATGAAATTCAGACTCAAATGTTTAAGGTGTGTGTGCCATGGAACATACTTCCTTCGTTCGGGTTTATTAAGCCCCTCGTATTTTGGTCAAATTTTGATCTTATATTTAATTTTTCAAAAAATATTATTGATGTGTCACAAAATTATATTGTTGAATCCATATACAAAAGAAGTTTCTAATGGTACTACTTTTGCTATGTATAACTTTTATTTTGTTTATGCCAATGTATGATCAAATTTTGGCAAAAAAAAATATGGGGGGACCAAATGAAGCCGAACAATGATTTCGTTTGCCTGTGTGGGTCAACCCACCAAGGCTGTGGGTGCCGGAAAACGTGCGCCACGAAGGCACAAGTAGTGAAGGAGAGTGGGACTCCCGACGAGAGAACAAAAGGAGTTGGTTGAAAAAGGAGCATGTCAGCAGAAACCGCTACTAGACATTGATATTTGCGCAGGCGTCGACTTCGTTGTAGTTAACAATGCACACATTGTTTTCACAACTAATTGCAACGCATTCGTAGCAAATACTCCCTCCATTTCAAAATATAGTGCGCACGCGCTTCCCGAGGTCCAACTTTGACCATAAATTTAACCAACGAGACCAACTGCGGCGGGAGAAAAAATTATATAATTGAAAACTTCATTCGAATACGAATTCATTGATATAATTTTTGCTCCCGCCGCAATCGGTCTTGGCAGTTAAATTTACGGTCAAAGTTGAAGCACGTGGATAGAGGAAGCACTACATTGTGGAATGGAGGGAGTATATTAGAGTGTGACGCGCCCACCTTCTTGTTTTGTACACGGACCACTATGGTTGTTTGATATGTGTTTCACGTGCGCTAGATTGGCATTCAATTTTGATCTTCTTGTTGATTATGATTGTGTTGTTTCTTTTTGTTGATATGGTCTTACTTGGTGCAAGGGATATTGGTGCTCAGGGTGGAGCGAGCTATTGGTTGGTCACTATGATATTGTTACGCACCACAGTGTTAGCGTACATTGGTGTTTCACGTGAGCCTCGTACGGATGCGACGATTATCTACAAGTAGGCCCATACTCCATCAAATAGCAAAACCCACTCAAACAAATGGGCCCCACAATTGACCCTCAAAGCTCCAAGCCACTACATCCCACCATCCCTAGAGAGCTTAGTAACTTAGTAGATAGATTTGTATTCATTAGGTTGCACGCCGTTGTAGTTCCTCCAATCTAAATTGCAGAAATTATTGTTTTGTTCTAAGTTAGTTTTTTAATTTACAGTTTATAAGTTATATCGAAATATACAACACCAAATGTGGTCTACTAGTTCATAATAATATATATTGATGTTGGAAATATTACCTTTTTATGGACTTGATCAAATATAGAGAAATTAACAGATGAAAAAAAAATTAATGCTTCAATTAATTTTGAATGGAGGGAGGAATTCTCTACTATGAGACTAGATCACTAATTAAAACAAGTAAACAACATATGCTTGTGTGCCCGAAGTTTGGGTTCTTGATCCAAAGCACATGCAACCTGCCTCATAAGTAAACTTATTTTTAGATAAGCTTGTCAGTACTCCCTTTGTCCTGGTTTATTGGGGTCACAAAGCCATGGTGCCATCGAGTCACATGATTGCCGCGCTCTAGTGCAACTTTCAATTATTGCATGCATAAGACAATGCATTAGGAAATTAATGTGCATGGACCTAAGAAGAAAATCCAATGGAGGGATCTCCAATAATTGTAAGATAGTTGTTGATAGATTTTGCCACATAGGCCTTTTGATGATGTATCGTATAATAAATAAGGAGGAAGAGTAAAGATGTATGTACATAAACCAACATTTTGTGTTCAAAGTAAATCAAGAGAGAATTGAGACAAATGAGCAATATTCGTTATTGATGATTCAGTTACATATACTCCCTTCGTTCATAAATATAATATGTTCTGACTTTTTTGTGAATCGGATGTATATAAACGCGTTTTAGTGTGTTTCTATACATTTCAGTCCATATATTGTCCATATTGAAGTATCCAAAAATATATATTCATGAAGGAGATAGCATATGCTTTGTATGGACGTGATGATTCAGAGAGACGTGACCAGAGGTCGGTTGTTACGAGATAATTAGAAGTGGTGATCCTTAAGAGGAGTAACTTCATGGTAGTTGGGATTAAGTGGATATTATCCACACAATTAATTCTTAATGTTTTGCACAAGCTCTAATATAGAATGAGAGCAAGGATAATAATAAAGCCAACGCCTAGTTAGTATGCTACATGTGTCTCTTATTATACAACATGCTTCTCTTCTCTCTCCTTCAATTGAACGCAGATATAATATTAAAGTCTTATAGCCTCCTTACATCACCTTACAAGAGCAAGGTAAAAAAAAAGTATAGCCACCAACTAGTTATAAGGAGTTGTCATGTAATCTGTAGTGGATCTAAAGCCGGAAACCGTTGGTGCTCCCGGGAGCGTGAGCTCCTGCACGCGAAAAAAAAAATTAAAGTGTGAAAAAAAATTCAAACAAAAAGTTGGCGCATATATCTCGACATTATATGTGTGCAATCAAATTTCAAAGAAAACCGACATTTTCTGTGGCTTGTGTAAAAAAGACAAAAAGGACATTAGTATTTGGTCTACCTTGTTCACTCACAAATGGTGTTGAAGTACGTGTTACAACCAGCTATAAATCTATAGCTTGCTTCTCTTCCCTTTCCACTCATCTCTCATTCAAGTAGGCAAAAATCTGATGTTGCATCTCTAATAGCCCCGCTTATGCCACATTAGAGTAAGGGTAATAATATAGCCAACTTGCCATGTCATATATATTCAATAAGGTAATATCACCTGGAGTCTACAACTTGCGCTCGATGTTCAGTTTGGTGCTAGAACTTTAAAATACAGGATTGCAGTCACTTAATTTAACCCAAGCGTGCACATATGATCACGAAATATGTTTCAAGCGTATCCGTAAATATGGGCCCACCTATTGGCGACTGATGGCGCTGGTCGATGCTTTTTTGCACAAAACACCCTTGCAGTTTTTATCCACAAAAAAGTCAACCACTGTGCTGCAAAAATTAACTCCTAAAAAGGGAAGGCCTGGTATCAAACAAACGACATGCATTTATCTCTCTAGCAAGCCATGCCACTCCACTCATTACGTTCTCTTGGCAGTATATAAAGGATAACAAGTTTAAATGTACTGAATAATGTCCCACCTGTTATGAAAACAGGAGGCCGTCAACTCTGGAACCCAAGACAACACGGTAGTACAGAAGCCGCCGTAGCAACTACAACATCCACCTGTACAACTTTAAAAGGGATAGCTAGTCTTAATCTCATGTAAAAAAAGTCTTAATCTACTAAAAATTGTTTATGTATTACTTAAAATATTAATAGATTACAAATAATGTTTATGAATTAAAAAATGTTTGTATAACTAAAAATATTCAAAATTTAAAATATTTATATGAATACCCAATCATCTCTAATATTTAAATTATATAATTTCTTCAGTACAAGTCATGAGTAAAAATTACACACAAGTTAATACTCAAAAAAATAGTAAATGTTTGTATCCATCCTTTTGTACAATTTAAATATAAGCCATGAGTGTATAATTTCGTATGGATTCATTAAACATATTTATTAATAAACATTTTTAATGTCCATATTAATCAATTATTTTTTATATAATAGACAGGTTTATATTTAAATATTTTTATTTACCAATGATTTTTTGTATGTAACTATTTTTTAACACATAAGTATTTGAACATAATATTATTACTTACATTTTACAAAATCATCAATATTTTTTATTATGTTTTACATAATTTTTTTATACAATACACAAGTTTATATTAAAATGTTTTTATTTACTAATCATAGTCTGTATGTATATTATTTATAATGCACACGTATTTGGACATACCATTTTTTTACTTACGTTTGCAAATATTTTAAAAAAATAGCGCGTGCAAACTGGGCCGCAGTATCTGCAGCCTATTTAAGCTTGACATGCAGCCCTCATGAAAAAAAATTAAGCTTGACACGCCTTACTGTTAATACATGTAAATTTGTTATCATTCGCTAACAAGACATCATCATGGATGGAGCCGCTGTACTTGCTGAAGGGCTAGTTACAGGGCCCGTCTTCGGGACCGGGTGCCCTTTTTGCCGTTAATTTTCTCAGTACAGTGGTTAGTTTTTCTGCAAATAACAATACGACGAGGAGGTTTTGTGCAAAAATGCGTTGCGGGTAGTTGGCTTTTTCCATGAAAAAATTATATAAGGGTGTTTTCTGCAAAAAAATGCTTTGGCTGAACGCCATCCGCCACTGACAGGTGGGCCCATACATACGGATACGCCCAAAACATACTTTGTGACCGTATGTGCATGTCTAAGTCAAGTTAAGTGACTACAATTTCGTATTTTCAAAGTTCTAGCACCAATGACATTGAACACAAGTTCTATAACTATCGATGATATTACCTCATATTCAATCTTAGGCACATAACTGGTATCATGCACTTGGGACTAGCAAACATGCTGGCACACAATTAAAGAAGAAAGAGGATTAGAGTAACATAGGTAGATACCGCATCATAATAAATGTTATACTACTATGTGTCATGCATGGTAATAAAGAAGATGATGTGTGATACTAATCTTGTAGCGACCACACCTCAAACAGTCTGATCTCTATGCATCAGTGTCATCCCTGGATCGGTAATGCTGACACGCACAGTATTTGAAGGATTTATAACAGAGTAGCAATCACACACTTATTACATCGAATGTCTCAAAAGAGAACTTATTACAATAAATATGGCATAAGGCCATCTAATAACGATAACAGCGGAAGGCTTGCAAGATAAGCGAGTCCATCAACTCCAACGGCATCATTGAGTATAAGATCACGACCTAAGGCACCTTACTCATCGTCTGAAAAGTCTGCAACATGAACGTTGCAGCCCGAAAACGGATTAGCACATGGAATATGCTGGCAATGTAACACATAGAGAGTAATGAACAGAATTATGCTATACTACATGCATATATGGCTGGTGGAAAAGCTCTATGGTTACAGTTTTGCGTAAAGCCAATTTTTCCCTACTACAAAGGAGTAAATTTTATTTAACTATCATGGTGGTTGTTAAAACATTGAGAAGGATACTCCAACTCAATCCCAAATTAGCATCATCATTAAACCCAACAAAATTTAATTAAGTAACATGAAGAGATTCACATAATAATCCAAGTACTCGATACTCAAAACGTCCATAACCGGGGACACAACTAACCATGATTAGTTTATACACTCTGCAGAGGTTTGCGCACTTTTCCCCGCAAGACTCAATCTCCTCCGCTTGATTTCTCGCACTACATGGTGTTTGAGAAACAGATGACTGAGACACAGTCTTTCAGAAGCATTAACTCTCTACTCCGGGTAGACAGTACCAACCTACATCCCCTACATCTGCTAGTTTACCTCTTCAAGAGCTCACGCAACTTAATCAACTATGTTAGAGCCCATAGTAGCTTGCAGCTGCACACGGAAGTTTCTAGCAAGAATAATCTCATGATCCCTTTGAGCCTGGGTGGCGGTCCATAGGAGAATCACACGGTACCCCGGGATTTCCAAAAATACACACAACACTGGGTTCCCCAGGTGCCTCGATCCATCCAGATGTGTATTTAAGTTGCCACCTTAAATAAATCATTAATTAAACAATCTCACATCTGTCATGGAAACACTCACCCAATCCACGTCTACTAGCATAGCATGGTAATATAAGCAAACGTAGAAGTAACTCCCAAAGGTTTGATAATAACAGGTAATAGGTTCTACCTCATCTACTTCCCAAAACCCACATGTTAATCAGATCCTATTCATGCAATTGTTTGAGGATTGATCTAATGCAATAAAACTGGGTAATAAAGAGGTATGATCAAAGTGTTACTTGACTTGCTGATGATCCGTGAAACCTAGAGATTTGAAGTAGCAAGTGGCGCACTCCGGTTACTCTATCGCAAACAAACAAGCATACAATAAGCACTCATCTAATGCACAGGTAAAACTCAAATAAGAGATCCAACCAGAAAGTTCAACTTAAGAGCTCTGGTTTGCAAAAAGAATCAAATCAAACGAAGCAACGAAACTCAAACCTCGAAAGAAACAAGCTTCGTTTACTAATCTGGTCCTAAGTCAAATTTTACAGTAGGAAAAACTTGTTTGAGTTGGTTAAACGGAAAGAGGGTTTCGTGACAAAACTCTAGGCGCTTGAATCGCCTGATTCCGATAAACGAGCGAAAAGTTATACTAAAACGAAAAACAGATTGGAAATCGCGATCACAAATAATCACGGAAAATCCGAGAAAAAGAAAAATGGACGAACAGGCTAACGAACGAACGTTCACTGTCTGTGAAAAAAACGAAAGCCATTCGTTAAAATGAACGTACGGACGAACGTCCGCTAACTAAAATGTCCGCTAACTAAACTAAACCAAAAAAAATAGATCTAGGTTTTTTTAACAAAACCGAACGAAAAACCGGCAGAAAAACCGAACGGTTTCT
Organism: Triticum dicoccoides; assembly: GCF_002162155.2. Taxonomy (NCBI): domain Eukaryota; kingdom Viridiplantae; phylum Streptophyta; class Magnoliopsida; order Poales; family Poaceae; genus Triticum; species Triticum dicoccoides. The sequence continues at coordinate 194,765,712 of NC_041391.1, read as the reverse complement.
TAGGAAAACTGCCGGCGGCGGGGCAGTGGCTACCTCCGGCGAGGGGGCGACGGGGTCCGGCGGGTGGGGCGGCGGCGGTCCGGCGACGAGGCGGCAGGGTCCGGCGGTCG
>NC_041391.1:194758198-194765109 GCF_002162155.2 Triticum dicoccoides | reverse complement strand
CGGGCGGGGCGGCGGTCGACGGCGGTCGACGGCGGCGACGCGGGTGACGGCAGCGGCGACAGGGATAGGGTTTCGGCGCGGGGCGGCTGGGCTGACGGGCTCCGGGTGGCGCCTTATAAAGGCCCGGCCAGACGGAGTCCTGGCCGAACACGGCCCAAAGTCGGTTCGCGTTTAAAAAAAACATACTTTCACACAGAAAAACAAATAAAAGAAATACTAAACTGACTTCAAAAATCCCGATATAAAATTTTCCCGGCTTCTAAAATCAAGCCGGACAAGATAAACATTTATTTGGGGCCTAAATGCAATTATGAAAAACTCACATTTTCCCTAAATTTAATTAAAATAGCCAAAAACTCCGAAATAAAATCTTATTTGATTTTATTACCAAATCCTCAATATTTCTTTATTTTGGAAAAGTCATTTTATTCCCTCTCTCATATTTTTGTAATAGAAATAATTGAAATAAATAAATAAAATCAAATGATCCTATTTTCAAAATTTAAGAAAACTCAAATATGAAAATAACGAAATCCCCAACTCTCTGTGCGGGTCCTTGAGTTGCGTAGAATTTCTAGGATCGAGCAAAAATTTAATAAATATGATATGCAATGATGATCTAATGTATAACATTCCAAATTGAAAATTTGGGATGTTACAAACCTACCCCCCTTAAGATGAATCTCGCCCTCGAGATTCGGGTTGGCTAGAAAATAGGTGAGGGTGGTCCTTCAGTAGATCTTCCTCTCGCTCCTAGGTGGCTTCGTCCTCGGTATGGTGGCTCCACTGAACTTTGCAAAACTTGATAACCTTGTTGCGGGTGACTCGGCTGGCATACTCGAGAATCTTGACTGGCTTCTCTTCGTAGGTCAAATCACTATCCAACTGAATCGCTTCCAGCGGCACTGTATCTCTCAGCGGTATATCCGCCATCTCTGCGTGGCACTTATTCAACTGGGAAACGTGGAACACGTCGTGAACTCCTGACAATCCTTCGGGCAATTCCAACTTGTAAGAAACTTCTCCCATATGCTCCAAAACTTTGTATGGTCCCACAAAACGTGGCGCTAATTTCCCCTTAACTCCAAAGCGCTTAACTCCTCGAAGTGGAGATACACGAAGATAAACTTTGTCTCCAATTTCGTAAACAGTCTCCTTAGGTTTAGAATCTGTGTAGCTCTTCTACCTGGACTGGGATACTTTGAGCCTATCGCGAATCAACTTCACCTTCTGTTCAGACTCCTTAATCAAATCCGGTCCAAAAAACTGGCGGTCTCCAACTTCGTCCCACAACAACGATGTCCTGCACCTCCTTCCGTACAAGGCTTCGAAAGGGGCCATCTTCAAACTGGATTGATAATTGTTGTTGTAAGAGAACTCTGCATATGGCAAATTGTCATCCCAACTAGATCCATAATCTAGCGCACAAGCTCTCAGCATATCCTTTAAAATCTGATTGACTCTCTCGGTCTGTCCATCTGTCTGCGGATGAAAGGCTGTACTGAACTCTTGACTGGTGCCCAAGTTTTCGTGCAACTGATTCGAGAACTTTGAGGTAAACTGGGTTCCTCTATCTGATACAATGCTACTCGGAACTCCATGCAGACATACGATCCTGGTCATGTAGATCTTTGCCAACTTAGCACTGATGTAGGTGGTCTTCACTGGGATGAAATGAGCTACCTTCGTCAAACAATCGACTACAACCCATATCGAGTCATAGCCTGAACGAGTCCTGGGCAATCCCGTGATAAAATCCATGCCTAACTTGTCCCACTTCCATTCGGGTATCGGCAATGGCTGTAGCAATCCTGCTGGCTTCTGATGCTCTGCCTTCACTCTCTGACATACATCACATACTGCTACATATTCAGCAATATCCTTCTTCATTTCGGTTCACCAGAAAGTGTCCTTCAAATCCAAATACATCTTGGTATTTCCTAGGTGAATCGAATACGGTGAGTCATGGGACTCTTGCAGAATCAACTTCCTGATCTCCGGGTCATTAGGCACATAAACGCGGTCCTCAAACTGTAAGGTATCGTGCTCATCCTCACGAAATCCCTTAGCTTTTCCTTTGCTCATCTTCTCCTTTATCTCGGCAATCTCCTTGTCAGTCTTCTGGGCTTCTTTGATCTTATCCATCAAAGTAGACCGAATCTCCAATGCTGCTACATAGCCTCTCGAAACTATCTCCAAGCATAGTTCGCGAATATCCTCGGCTAACTCCTTTGGTAACTCTCCAGTCATGAGTGTGTTGACATGGCTCTTGCGGCTCAACACATCGGCTACTATGTTAGCCTTTCCGGGATGATAATGCAATCTCATATCATAGTCCTTGATGAGTTCCAACCATCTCCTTTGCCTGAGATTCAACTCCTTCTGTGTGAAGATGTACTTCAAACTCTTGTGATCCGTGTACACCTCACAATGGTTTCCGATGAGAAAATGTCTCCATGTATTCAAAGCATGCACTGTGGCTGCTAACTCCAAATCATGTGTAGCATAGTTCAATTCATGAGGTTTAAGCTGTCGTGAGGCATACGAAACAACTCTTCCTTCATACATAAGCACTGCTCCAAGTCCTCGACGAGAAGCGTCGCAATATACTTCATAATCCTTGCGCTGATCAGGCAGAATCAACACTGGTGATGTAACCAAACGTTTCTTCAACTCCTGGAAACTGGCCTCACATTCCTCAGTCCATTTGTACTTGGTGTCCTTCTTCAACAACTCTGTCATGGGTTTTGCAATCTTTGAGAAATTCTCAATGAACCTCCGGCAGTATCCTGCAAGTCCGAGAAAACTTCGAATCTCTCCAACTTTTATTTGGGCTTCCCAATTTGTCACGGTGACAACTTTGGTGGGGTCTACTGCGATCCCTTCTCCGGATATAACATGTCCGAGAAATCCAACTTCCTTCAACCAAAACTCACATTTGCTGAACTTGGCATATAACTGATGTTCTCTGAGCTTCTCAAGTACCAAACGCAAATGCTCCTTATGCTCCTCTTCATTCTTTGAGTAGACCAAAATATCATCAATGAACACCACGATGAACTTATCTAGAAACTCTATAAACACCTTGTTCATCATGTTCATGAAATAGACATGTGCATTAGTCAGACTAAATGACATAACAGTATACCCGTACAACCCGTACCTGGTGGTAAAAGCCGTCTTGGGTATATCCTGCTCTCGAATCTTCACCTGGTGGTATCCTGACCGCAGATCGATCTTGGAAAATACCTTAGCTCCTTGCAATCGGTCAAACAAGTCATTGATCATCGGCAGTGGGTACTTGTTTTTGATTGTCACCTCATTCAATCCTCGATAGTCAACAACCATCCTCAATGATCCATCCTTCTCCACTAGAAGCACTGGCGATCCCCAAGGTGAAGAACTTGGGCGAATATAGCCTTTATCCAGTAACTCCTTAATCTGCTTCTTAATTTCCTCCAAATCTTTTGCAGGCATCCTGTATGGTCTCTTAGATATCGGTCCTGTGCTTGGCAAAATCTCAATCAAAAACTCAATGTCTCTATCCAGTGGCATGCCTGGCAACTCCTCTGGAAATACGTTAGGAAAATCCTTCACCACTGGTACTTCTTCCTGTACAACTCCTGATAAGGAATTTACTTGAGTCCTCTTTGGCACATGCCGGGATACATACTTGATCCTTCTTCCTTCTGGCGTGGTAAGCAAAATTGACTTACTAGCGCATTCAATGTTCCGTCCATACTTCGATAACCAATCCATGCGTAATATCACATCCAGTCCTTGCGACTCCAGTACTATTAGGTCTGAGGGAAACACATAGTTACCAATCCTTAATGGTAACCGATCACACCATAGACTAGCCATATACTCTGCTCCTGGCGAGGTTACTAACATGGGTGACCTAAGGGCTTAGAAAAGATGAAAATATAGAATAGAATGAGGTATAGAGAGAAAAAACACTACCCATACGCACATGAGGCAAAAGCAAACAATATCACTTCAATCAATTCAAACAAGGCATACAACGGTCTAACTATCATTACAAAAGTGCTCGGGCTATACTATATACATGGGGAAATACTACTACTGTCATGGTGATCGACTAGAAAAACTGCTCGGTCGAAGACTCCATGATATCTGCTCCAGCTTCATCAACAAAGTCATCATCACTATCGTCTGGGTCCGAGTCGGTGTCGTCAATGATGATGTAGTTCTCCGGGAAAGTGCAATCATCGCCTTCTCCTCCAGTCGCGGGAAATCCCATGAATACTTTTAGCTTCTTCTTCAGGTCATCATTCTTCTCCACGAGTGTCGTCATTTCCTCCTCATATCCAACGCGCGTAGACTTGAGTTCTTCCACCAGCTCCGTGATCTTGGTCAATGCCTTCTTCAGATCTATCATGCCTGCGCACATCCGGTTCTCCTGGCGACGTATGTGCTGGTTTAACTCCTGGATGAAAGCTGAAATTGATCTATCCTTCCTGGTGCTGATCATCTCCCATTGCTCATCTCGGCGCCCACAAATCTGATAGATAGTATCCTTGAGATCCTTGTGGTAAACTTCTCCAATGCGTCCCATGATGATGTGAGCTGCCATGCTCTTTCCTAGACTCCAGGTTGGTGCATTAAAGGAAAACTCTATGGGCTCAAAGACAGTCATGAACGTTCTTCCTGAAATTTGAACTTGAATCATCCAACTCTCCTCTTTTGGTAAAGTGGCGATGTAGGTCCCGGTGAAGCTTGGTACTCCGATGTTCAGGTACTTAGTGACTTCCTTCAAGTGGCGTACAAAGGGTGTATCTTCATCCGGTTGCGTGAACTTGTTCCTTGCATCCGCCATCCTAAAAGAGTAGAAAAGATGAGGAGTCAGAAATGAGAAGAGAGAGTAGTGATCTAGGGCTTTAGCTTAGTGGTCGTGTCCTATAGTCAGCGTGTGCTCTGATACCATCTTGTAGCGACCGGACCTCAAACAGTCTGATCTCTGTGCATCAGTGTCATCCCTGGATCGGTAATGCTGACACGCACAGTACTTGAAGGATTTATAACAGAGTAGCAATCACACACTTATTACATCGAATGTCTCAAAAGAGAACTTATTACAATAAATATGACTTAAGGCCATCTAATAATGATAACAGCGGAAGGCTTGGAAGATAAGCGAGTCCATCAACTCCAACGGCATCACTGAGTATAAGATCACGACCTAAGGCACCTTACTCGTCATCTAAAAAGTCTGCAACATGAACGTTGCAGCGCGAAAACGGGTCAGCACATGGAATATGCTGGCAATGTAACACGTAGAGAGTAATGACCAGAATTATGCTATACTACATGCATATATGGCTGGTGGAAAAGCTCTATGGTTACATTTTTTCGTAAAGCCAATTTTTCCCTACTGCAAAGGAATAAATTTTATTTAACTATCATGGTGGTTGTTAAACATTGAGAAGGGTACTCCAACTCAATCCCAAATTAGCATCATCATTAAACCCAACAAATTTTAATTAAGTAACATGATGAGATTCACATGATAATCCAAGTACTAGATACTCAAAACGTCCATAATCGGGGACACGGCTAACCATGATTAGTTTATACACTCTACAGAGGTTTGCGCACTTTTCCCCGCAAGACTCAATCTCCTCCGCTTGATTTCTCGCACTACATGGTGTTTGAGAAATGGATGACCGAGACACGGTTTTTCAGAAGAATTAACTCTCTACTCCGGGTAGACAGTACCAACCTACATCCCCTACATCTGCTAGTCTACCTCTTCAAGAGCTCACGCAACTTAATCAACTATGCTATAGCCCATAGTAGCTTGCGGCTGCACACGGAAGTTTCTAGCAAGAATAATCTTATGATCCCTTTGAGCCTGGGTGGCGGTCCATAGGAGAATCACACGGGACCCCGGGATTTCCAAAAATACACACAACACTGGGTTCCCCAGGTGCCTCAATCCACCCAGATGTGTATTTAAGTTGCCATCTTAAGTAAACCATTAATTAAACAATCTCACATCTGTCATGGAAACACTCACCCAATCCACGTCTACTAGCATAGCATGGTAATATAAGCAAACATAGAAGTAACTCCCAAAGGTTTGATAATAACAGGTAATAGGTTCTACCTCATCTACTTCCCAAAACCCACATGTTAATCAGATCCTATTCATGCAATTGTTTGAGGATTGATCTAATGCAATAAAACTGGGTAATAAAGAGGTATGGTCAAAGTGTTACCTAGAGATTCGAAGTAGCAAGCGGCGCACCCCGGGTACTCTATCGCAAACAAACAAGCATACAATAAGCACTCATCTAATGCACATGTAAAACTCAAAAATAAGAGATCTAACCATAAAGTTCAACTTAAGAGCTCCGGTTTGCAAAAAGAATCAAATCAAACGAAGCAACGAAACTCAAACGGCGAAAGAAACAAGCTTCATTTACTAATCTGGACCTAAGTCAAAATTTATAGTAGCAAAAACTTATTTGAGTTGGTTAAATGGAAAGAGGGTTTTGAGATGAAACTTTAGGCGCTTGAATCGCCTGATTCCGATAAACGAGCAAAAAATTATACTAAAACGAAAAACAGATCGGAAATCGCGATCAGAAATAATCGCGGAAAATTCGAGAAAAAGAAAAACGGACGAACAGGCTAACGAACGAACGTTCGCTGTCTGCAAAAAAATGAAAGCCGTTCGTTTAAACGAACGTACGGACGAACATCCGCTAACTAAACTAAACCGAAAAAAACAGATCTAGGGATTTTATTTAACAAAGCCGAACGAAAAACCGACGGAAAAACCGAACGGTTTTCTGAGGAAAACCGCCGGCGGCGGGGCGGCGGCTACCTCCGATGAGGGGGCGGCGGGGTCTGATGGGTGGGGCGGCGGCGGTCCGGCGACGAGG
>NC_041391.1:194748759-194757821 GCF_002162155.2 Triticum dicoccoides | reverse complement strand
GGCGGTCAGCGGCGTCGGGCGGGGCGGCGGGGTTCGGCGGCGGCGACGCGGGCGATGACGGCGGCGGCAGCGGCGGCGGGCTAGGTGTCGCCGCGGGGCGGCTGAGCTGACGGGCTCAGGGCGGCGCCTTATAAAGGCCCGGCCAGACGGAGTCCTGACCGAACACAGCCCAAAGTTGGTACCCTTTTTTTCAAATACTTTCACGCAGAAAAACAAATAAAAGAAATACTAAACAGACTCCAAAAATCCCGAAATAAATTTTCCCCTGCTTCTAAAATCAAGCCGGACAAGATGAATATTTATTTGGGGCCTAAATGCAATTTTGAAAAACACACATTTTTCCTAAATTCAATTAAAATAGCCAAAAACTCCGAAATAAAATCTTATTTGATTTTATTATCAAATCCTAAATATTTCTTTATTTTGGAAAAGTCATTTTATTCCCTCTCTTATATTTTTTGTAATAGAAATAATTGAAGAAAAATAAATAAACTCAAATGATCCTATTTTCAAAATTTGAGAAAACTCAAATATGAAAATAACGAAATCCCCAACTCTCTCCATGGGTCCTTGAGTTGCGTAGAATTTCTAGGATCGAGCCAAAATGCAATATATATGGTATGCAATGATGATCTAATGTATAACATTCCAAATTGAAAATTTGGGATGTTACAAATCTATGATATTATGCACAATGGAGGTACTATCGTAGACTAGTATCATATGCATGATACTAATATATGATATTCCCCACTATGAGTAGCCTTATAGCTAAGGAGTATAATAGTTAGGTATAAATATGCATTACTTTCTTAATACATGGTCTACCTCACTCTTCCCAAGTTTCTTGGTATACATGTTGCAATTGCCTCTTAATCTAGAGTCTGCTTCTCTTCTCTCACCTCCAACTCAATCTATATAACATTTAATTTCATATAGCAATGCTTATATCATCTTATTATACTTGATTTGGGAGAGCAACCTTATGCATTCTCTCACCCAATTGGGTAAAGTAAGGGTCTATTTAGGACTGCTCCACTCTAGCAAAATATCCATCGCCACATCAAATCCAGTTTGGAATGATTCCACTTAGGAGTCACAGCATCACCGAAGAGGAGTTTGTTTTGTTTAGCTTCCATCTAGCTCTAACTTTAAGAATATAATTTTTATGTGGGACAGGTCTATTTGGATGGGTGAGGTGAGGAAATAATACCAAGGGATATTTACTTACTGGTGGCAGTGATGGGTAATTTTCCTCCAACTCCATAAGGACTCTTTGAACTAGAGTTTTTGGAGCACCCCCTCAAGAGTTTCATGAGAAATAAGGAGTTGTCCCACATATTCTAGTTTTTTTTCGGAGCAAAACATCGTGGAGCTACCTCATTTGGCTCGTGTTTTTTTATAGTAAGGCTAAATTTTAGAAAGGGAAGTAGTCACGAAGCAGGCCCTAAATACACCTTATTAGAGTAGTTGTAGGGTATGTTGATGATTAATGACAAGCATGGCTGATTTTACCAACAAGGTAAAATTGTTGAAGGTGCACTAAAGGACTGCATCTTTTTTTGTTGCGGGTCACTAAAGGACTACATCTTAGCCTTTTCATTAGTTGCACCGGGGGAGAGAGTGCATTGGAGTTGATTTAGACGAGTTAATGTGCTCTTCTAAAAAAAAGACGAGTTAATGTGCTTGTAGTGATTAAACTAACCACCCTTGAGGCCACAAGCACGGTGCCATAGAGTCACACGCCTGCCATGCGAGGCCAAAATGTCGCTCTGGCCCAATAAACCGGGACGGGGACAGTACATTATACCAACACTTGATGCCCTAGCATATCAAGTTCAATATTAAAAAAATCGAAGAAACACCGAGAAGAGAAATTTGAATGTTATATAAAATGTTGAACACTTCTGAGAGTTTCATGATAATCGGTACGAGATATGCAATGAAACTTACAAAGAAAATTGGCCATCAATATGAAAGCATTTATCTAATTTAATTAAGAATTACATTTATGTCCATGGAAAAATTATGTTTTTATAAAGTTTCCTTAGTAAAATTTGAGTATTATATGTTGATTAGGGCCGTCCCTTTTGCCAGTAAAGCACCATGTAGCAAAACGCTTTAAGTGGGACAGATAAAATATATGTTTTGATAACTAGTAGACATTTATTAATCAAGAGTCAAGTAAGCGGTATTATACAACATTTTTTGTTCCCACTACACTGCATGTATCTTAATGCATTGCGTGTTTCTAACTTTCTATTGAATAGCTCATAGTACATGGCATCGTCTCTAAGAGGTACTCTAGTAGAGTCGTCATGTCGATTTGACCAGCATAATAGCCACCAATATGGCGATTTTGGGTGAAAATTCACTATACTAGAGTCGACATCCTGCCCTCGATCGCCATAACTTGTGGAGCGCGCTACAAACCGAGCCTGCGAAGCTCCATACTTGCTGACCGTGGTAGATATTTGAAGCGCACCAGCTGGAAAATGGGTTGGCGCAAATGATATTTCCCCCTCCCACTACTCTTTCGGTGGTTGCCGTCGCCTCCCGTCCCTCGTCGTAGTGCCACCTTTGACTCCTTCTGGTTATCCCCAATCCCCGACAACGATGCCATTGATGATGCCTCAACCCGCGCGTCAGAATCCATAGTCGACACTAGAGACTTCAAAGGCCGATGCGCCCCCAGAGGCTCATGTGCCTCGACGGTCGACCTTGACCCTACCGACGAAGAATCTGGCACAATGGTTCCCATGTCGCCGCGTGGAGGAAGCGGCCTCGCCCATGTGGTCTCGCGATGGTCCTCGGTGAAGGGAGCAAACAAGAAGACGCAGAAGGGCCCCGCCGTTGTCTTCGCACCCCCCATGATGTTAAAGAAGGCATCACTGGCCTTGTATTCGGTTTGTTTCAGTGCATTTGATATGGCCATAGAACATTGTTGGCAAATGTGCAATGTTTGCGATTTAGTGACGATTTGCTGAATTTGGGGATCGACCCTTAATAGAGAAACTTTTCTCAATAGTGTGATTGGTGATTCCGAGATAAATGATGTTAATCTTGAGGGTATGTCGTTGTCTCTTTTGGATCATGAGTGCATTCAAGAACGAAATTTGATTAATTCGAGGCCTTCAACTCGTCGATGAATGAAGTAGTTTGGGAATCCAACTTTAACCCCGTTGAGGATATTGCTCTTGTCACCGCATGGGAAGATATTTCTCTTGACGCAGTCGTCGGTAAGAATCAATCGACCGTGAATTATTGGAAGTTCACTATGGAGCGTTTCAAAGATCATCTTGGTCAAGTAACGAATCATAGCCTAAAATATCTCACACCTTGATGGGCTATGACTCAAGGCATGTGTAGCCATTGGGTGGATTGTTTGGAGAAAGTGAAGCGCACTCCTCCTCGCAATGTCACCATTGACCAATATGTAAGCAATCTTTTTTTTTTGCTACACTCGCACTACTTTGAACATTCACTACTAGGGATAACCCTAGCAGCAGCGCTGGAATTAGAGCTATCAGTAGCGCTTGTACAAGTGCTACAACGAAGGCGCTACAGCTTACTGGTAGTAGCAGCGCTGGTTTTCCAGCGCTACTGATATACCTAATTAGCAGTAGCGCGCCCTTCAAAATAGCGCTACTGATAACCGTAAATAGCAGTAGCGTTTCTTATGAATAGCGCTACTGCTAATTTTTCTTGTATTTTTTCCTTCAGCTTATTGGCGTTGTATTGGTTTTATATGCAGTTGTTTCATCATATGATTTTATGACCATGATGAGTTACTATAAATATATATAAATGGGTGAAATGAACTTGTATTAGATTCAAGTAGAGGTAATATGGTGCAAATCAAAAGTACTACTAATCCAAACTAACATGGTGCACACCGTTTTCACCCGCTGATATATATAATAATTCATCATGCTCATATAACAACTTAGCATCATGCATCATCGTAGTAATATATAACTCATCATTGTTATCATAATAACAAGTCCTACTCATCATCATCATAGTCATGTAACAACTTCTACTCGTTAATAATAAAAAGTCATACTCATCATCATACAACTTCTACTCGTTATCATAATAACAAGTCATACTCATCATCATCTTAGTCATCTAACCAACCCTATTTAATTGTTCTTAGCACATGATCATGAGTATTAGCTAGGACCTACTACCCTCTAAGGTAAAATAGCATAAAACAAGAGTGGCCCTGACGCTCCATTATGGAGAATGGAGATTATCCTGTCTTCAATTCTTGCGCTTCGCACAATGTTGCTTCCAAGTAGCTCCCTATGATTGTTCATACATTTTTTTCATTCTTCGATTGTCATGTATTCATCGGTTTTAGAAATCTGGTATGAACAGCGATGGAGCCTAGGCAGACTTGGCCATAAGCTAATAACATCAAGGCGACCTTTTGGAAACATCATATCAGGCACACAATCCTTCATGATTTTTGTTCAAAAACATAATAATAACATCGTAGTTAGCAATGTAGTTTAGCTTTACAATAATATATGCAAAAGATGCACGGATGTCATAATAGTAAAAAATATTACCATGCCATCTCCATGGATGTTACCGTAGTTCAACACGTGCACTAGTGGCACGTATTGACCATAATGTGCAGGAGTTTCATAATTGATATTGTAGTTATCAACATCAATAATAAATGAGATACGATAATATTTCTCCTCATAAGTTAATTCCATGCCATCAGTTTAGTAGGTTCTGTCTACTATCTTCCATACATTTTTTGAAGAATGAAAATAAGTTGTCAATGGAAATAAGCCGTTAACCATTTTGAAATAAACAATATAAATTACTTAATAAATATGTTTGAGAAACTCACATAGAGGTAGAAGTGGAAGCATATCAACAAGGACCCAAATGTCCATATTCTTTTCGTCGATATCATCTTCAGGATCACCAAGATCGAAGGTGACATACATACCTTCCTGAAAATCATACGCCTTGCATAGTGCTTCCCAATTCGAGCAACCAAAATGGGATACGCTCTCCGAATTGTATAGATTTACAACAAAATAATAACCATGATGGGCCCTGAGATGAACTATCTTTGTCTCCATATTTTCATGATCTTCGAAATTTAGATGCTCCAAGACATAGCGTCTTGCATGGCATGGGATAAGCTAGTCAAATTGTAAAATACGGAAATTACACGTTGAAGAAGCAGAAGTCATGCTTAATTACGAAAAAGACTTATTGTTGTTTACTATTTCAACATCATAGGTCTCGTCGAGCTTAATACTGAAGTGCCGACCGTCTACTAGGTGAGGCCTATCGCACAGACCCCGGTTGTCGCTGCAGTAGTCGCACTGCGGGATCCTACCGTCATCGACAGACATTTTCTATGTTCATAATTCAAAGATTAAACTTCGAAACTTCAATATATGTACTACAAAAACTAAATTAGATCATTATTATTCATCATGGATTGACTATCGATCTATCGAGTCTTTTCTTGAAAACTCTCAGTTCACGTGGTGTATCTATTCGACTGTCGGTGATAGTAGCTCCTCCATTCGTTCCCGAGTGCATTACACCAAATTGTCTAGCACACAGCAACAAAGGAGAAGCTACCCCATGACAACATTCGGGTTTCTTCATCTCTGACATTTGCGACCGTTGGTGATGGTCATTCTTCTCTTCCTTCCCGTGCATTACCAAAAGCTTTATCACGAGAAAGAAGAGGAAGAACGAACCCCACGACAACAGTTGACATTCTTCTTATCTCATATATAAGGTGGAGTTCTAACAGACTTCAAGTCAACCCGAAATGTCATTTAATTATCTTTCTACAAAATCCAGGCCACTCGATATTTCCTACATATTCTAGCACAGGTCATGCCAAAATTAATGGAAAAATCTGGCATGACCTTTGCTAAAAAGGACATATATCGAGCACCTGAAATTTTCTAGAATGGAAATTAATCAACACTCTGGCAAAACATTGTCCACTGTGAGGTGTTCCCTGCAAACATAGGACACTTGGGCAAGACCTACATTGAAAATTTTCTATTCCATGGAAATTGTCATAGCTACTTATCTAGCTCCTACTCTACTACATCTATCAAGACACTACGTCTTCATAGATATGGGGATTTGGGTGGTCGCACATGGAGGTCGGAGGGGGTCAGTGACGGGGACGACGACGGGGATGATGCAGGGGCTCCTTGATTTCTGCAAAAACAAAATATAAACAAAAACATTATTATCCTCATCTTAGGACTTAGTGAAACCTTATGTCTAAAACAGACACAAAATTTGTAAAACCTAGTTCTAACCCTAATAATTTGTACTACCCACATATCCATCCATTTGTAAACCTAGTTCTAACCCTAAAAATTAGTAAAACCTTGTTCTAACCCTAAAAATTGAAAAGACCTATACATTTACTACAAATACCCTAGTTCTAGCCCTAACATATATATATATATATATATATATATATATATATATATATATATATATATATATATAGGAGTAGAATTTTCTACAATAGTTTGCCACAGAACTAGTTAAGGTTTTTAATGGTGTAAAAGTTCTCAAAAATCCTGAAAAAATACTGAACCAACACACCTACAATATAACATGATCCAACGGATGGATTGAAAAAATATGACTGCATGTGTCCTGGACAAAAATAACAAATGTTCCAATATATATTGATCGTGAAGTGAGCTAAAATGCTTGTTTTTTTCACTGAGGACACATAAATGCATATTTTCACAATCACACCGTTGGATCATCTTATTATATTAGAGTGAGGCTTCCCTATTTATTTCATATTTTTTACTTACTTTTAAACCGTTAAATATTTAGCAAGACTTAACTAGTTCTGTGGCAAGCTATGATAGACATAGTTTCACCTATATATATATATATATATATATATATATATATATATAGTGCTGGACTATTCTGTTACCGGTAACAGAATATTATTCTGTTACCCTCGGTCCCTATAAGGGTGCGACACGCAGGCCACAGGAGAAACTCCCCGACCCGTCCCCAACCTAGCCCGCCTCCTACCGCCGAGGCAGCCGTCGCGGGCGAGCGAGCGACGGCGGCAGCCAAAGCGAAGGCGCCCGCGGCGCCGTGACGGGTCGCTCCTCCGACCCACGCGCTGTCGCCGGCCGGCCATCCGCATGCCTCCCCGCCGACGGGCTCGCCGGCCCCTCCCCGCGCGCCTTCCCTCTGACAGGCGCCGGTCCCTTCCCGCGCACCTCCCCGTCGACGGGTGCCGGATCCTCCCCGCGCGCCTCCCATGCGACGAGCTCGCCGGCCCGTCCCGACCTCCGGCGGCTACCGCGGCCCGCCCCGCCTCCGGCGGCTGTCGTGCGCAATCCCAGTCTCCCTCCACCGCCATCCCCACCCCGCGCCGCCACCCCGAGCCCCTCTGCCGTGCGCCGCCACTCTGAGCCCCGCCGCCCTGTGCCTGTCACCCCCCACCTTGCGCAGCATCCTACCGACCGGACCAGCCGCCGGCCGAATCCAGTCTCGCCCTCGAGCTTCGTCTTCTTCCTCGCCGAGACACGCGACAGCCACCCCAGTTCGGGCGTAGTAAGTACCTCAGTACGAGTTAAAAACGGTGGTCCGTTCGGAATAAAAGAAATGGCAGAAATTCAAATTGTAAAAATTCAAGCAAAAAAAGAAACCCCATGAAAATCATGCTTAGTAAGTACCTCAATACAAGTCGTAAAATGAGAGAAGTTCAGAACATCGTTGTCAAAAAAATGTTGAGTTCATAAAAAACACATTTTCTTTTTGAATAAAATATCATTCAGTTTGATGATACAAACCATACAAGTACAGGGCGATGATACAGTAAACCGTTGAAAATTTATGAGAAAAATATTACCCAAAAAACATAGAAAAGTCTAGTTAGTGAAAACACGCTTAGTACAAACCCATGCAAGCATCAGTACAAGTACCATTTTTCAGAACCATTCAAAATTACTTTACAAAAAATAGCTCAGTACAAACATACACATATATCAGTACGACTACTCTGTTTTTCAAACGAGAAAACAACAAGATCCGTCATGCCGTATTCAAAATTACTCTTAAACGGCTGCGAAGTAGAGAAAACGTTCAACATGACTAAGTTCCAAATTTTCGATAGCTATCCAACGGTATATTATTTTCCATATTTGGACAAACTTTTCAAAAAATCCCGTTCAAAATCAAATTTGACCGTATTCGAATTCGTTTTTAAACTGTAAGAAATTAGAAAAACATTTATATACGAAAAAGTTGCGCATTTTCTATAGCTTTCCAACGCTGTATCATTTGCGTCAATCCGACAAAACGTTTGCAAAAAATCGCGAAAATACGTTTCGCCCAGAATTTCACCGTTTTTCAAATTACTTTTAAATCACCTAGAATTAGAAAAAAAATACATATATGGAAGATGCGGATTTTCACCAGCTTTCGAACGCTATCTTATTTGCTCAATTCCGACAAACCGTTTGAAAATTGAGTCCAAAACACGATTCACGTTTTCGGTTCTGAAAAACGGTTTTTTCAAAACTGCTCTTAAACCATAATGATTCTGCAAAAACGTTCAATATACTTGAAATATGGTTGTCAAGAGCTTTCCAACGATATATTACATGCCCCGTTCTGACAAAAAAATACAAAAAGTTTTTGAATTAAAGAAGACGATCTTTTAAACACAACTGAAAGCATCAGTTCAACCGCTTCAAAAACATCAGTACAACCACCTGAAACCGTCAGTTCAAACAGGGTAACGAAATAATATTTTGTTACGCGTAACAGAATAGCCCAGATGTATGTATATATATATATATATATATATATATATATATATATATATATGACAAATGTTTCCTACAAGTAGTGGTAGTTACCACCACTTCCATTTTATATGTTGTATATAGTATCCGTCAAAATCGAAAGTATGTACGTGTAGTATGTAGTATATAACAATGATTAGATAATATATATACTAATTTTTAGGTAGTATATATCATGTTTTGAGTATGCTGTTTTTTACG
>NC_041391.1:194635228-194748360 GCF_002162155.2 Triticum dicoccoides | reverse complement strand
CACGCTATTCGTCACCCTGGGTGAGGAATAGTTATTCTTCGCCCCCTCTCTATCGATCTATCCATCCATTTGTCTATCTATGCAATATATCAATAATACCATAGTTCTAACCACCTATCTATTCAACTATCCATTCATCTATCTATCCATCTATCTATGCAATGCAGGAGGGATCGAAGGGAGGGAGAGGGTCAAAGGGAGAGGGATGGGAGGGAGTGTTGGGAAACGTTGTATGGAAAATAAAAAAATTCTACGCACACGCAAGATCTATCAAGGAGATGCATAGCAACGAGAGGGGAGAGTGTGTCTACCTACCCTTGTAGACGGTAAGAGGAAGCGTTTAGTAACGCGGTTGATGTAGTCGAACTTCTTTGCGATCCAACCGATCGAGTACTGAACGTACGACACCTCCGCGTTCAGCACACGTTCAACTCGGTGACATCCACGCCTTCTTGATCCAGCAAAACAGCGAGGTAGTGGATGAGTTTCGGCAGCACGATGGCGTGGTGATGCTATCTCCGCAGTGCTTCGCCTAAGCACTACGAATATATGACCGAGTGTGTAAACGATGGAGGGGGGCGCTGCCACGGTTAAGAGATTGACCCGATTATGTGTGGAGCCCCCCTCACACATATATAGGTGATGGAGGGAGGAGCAGCCAAGGAGGCGCCCCAAGTAGGCCGAATCCTACTTGGGGTCCTTCCTAGTGGCGCCCCCCTTACCATATTTGTCGGAGGGGGGGAAGGTAATTAAGGGGGAGAGGAAAGGAAGGGGGAGGCCGAATCCCCCCTTTCCTTCTATACCTAAGGGCTTCAGCCTTGGAGGGGCATCCCAGTCCCTTGTGGGCTGGTGTGTTCCCCCCTTTGGCCCATATGGCCCATTAACCTCTTGGGGTGTCCGTAACCGCTTTCGGTGACCCGATTTCTACCCGGTACATCCCGAAACTCTTCGGGTGTCCAAATATCATCGTCCTATATATCAATCTTTACCTATGGACCGTTCCGGAGCTCCTTGTCATGTTTGTGATCTCATCGAGAACTCCGAAGAACAGTCGGTCACCAAATCATATAACTCATATAACACTATATCATCAACGAACGTTAAGCGTGCGGACCCTACGGGTTCGAGGACTATGTAGACATGACCGAGACACCTCTCCCACCAATAACCAATAGTGGAACCTGGATGCCCATATTGGCTCCTACATATTCTACGAAGATCTTTATCGGTCGAACCTTATGACAACATACATAATTCCCTTTGTCAATCGGTACGTTACTTGCCTGAGATTCGATCGTCGATATCTTCATACCTAGTTCAATCTCATTATCGGCAAGTCTCTTTACTCGTTCCGTAATACATCATCTTGCAACTAACTCCTTAGTCACTTTGCTTGCAAGGCTTATTATGATGTGTATTACCGAGAGGGCCCAGAGATACCTCTCCAATACTCAGAGTGACAAATCCTAATCTCGATCTATGCCAACTCAATGAACACCTTCGGAGATAGCATATTTATGATCACCCAGTTATGTTGTAAAGTTTAATAGCACACGAGGTATTCCTCTGGTATCCGGGAGTTGCATAATCTCATAGTCGAAGAATATGCATTTGTCATCAAGAAAGCAATAGCAATAAACTGAATGATCACTATGCTAAGCTAACAGATGGGACTTGTACACCACATCATTCTCCTAATGATGTGATCCCATTATCAAATGACAACACATTTCTATGGTTAGGAAACTTGAACCATCTTTGATCAACGAGCTAGTCTAGTAGAGGCTTACTAGGGACACAATATTTGTTTATGTATTCACACATGTATTTAAGTTTCTGATCGATACAATTCTAGCATGATAATAAACCTTTATCATGAATAAGGAAATATATAATAACAACTTTATTATTGCCTCTAGGGCATAATTCCTTCAGTCTCCCACTTGCACTAGAGTCAATAATCTGGATTACATTGTAATGAATCTAACACCCATGGAGTCTTGGTGCTGGTCATGTTTTGCTCGCGAAAGAGGCTTAGTCAATGGGTTTGCTACATTCAGATCCGTATGTATTTTGCAAATCTCTATGTCTCCATCCTTGACCTTTTCATGAATAGGTTTGAAGCTTCTCTTGATATGTTTGGTGTGATACCTGGATTCCTTCGCCAAGGCAATTGCTCTAGTGTTGTCACAAAAGATTTTCATTAGACCCGGTGCACTGGGTATTACACCGAGATTGCATATGAACTCCTTCATCTAGACTCCTTCATGCGCTGCTTCCGAAGCAGCTATGTACTCCGCTTCACACGTAGACCCCGCCACGACGCTCTACTTGGAGCTACATCAACTGACAGCTCCACCATTCAATATAAAATGTATCCGGTTTGTGACTTAGAGTCATCTGGATCAGTGTCGAAGCTAGCATCGACGTAACCATTTACAATGAGCTCTTCGTCACCTCCATAAACGAGAAACATATCCTTTGTCCTTTTCAGGTACTTCAGGATGTTCTTGACCGTTGTCCAGTGATCCACTCTTGGATTACTTTGGTACCTCCCTGCCAAACTTATGGCAATGCAGACATCAGGTCTGGTACACAACATAACGTACATGATGGAACCTATGGCTGAGACATAGGGAATGACATTCATTCTCTCTCTATCTTCTGCAGTGCTCGGGCTTTGAGTCTGACTCAATTTAACACTTTGTAACACAAACAAGAACCCTTTCTTTGACAGATCCACTTTGAACTTCTTCAAAACTTTATCAAGGTATATGCTTTGTGAAAGTTCTATTAAGCATCTCGATCTATCCCTATATATATTGATGCCCAATATATAAGCAGCTTCACCGAGGTATATCATTGAAAAATTCTTATTCAAGTATCCTTTATGCTATCCATAAATTCTATATCATTTCCAATCAATAATATGGCATCCACATATAATATCAGAAATGCTACAGAGCTCCCACTCACTTTCTTGTAAATACATGCTTCACCGTAAGTATGTATAAAACCATATGATTTGATCACCTCATCAAAGCGTATATTCCAACTCTGAGATTCTTGCACCATGATACGTCTCCAACGTATCTATAATTTTTGATTGTTCTGTGCTGTTATATTATCATTCTTAGATGTTATACAATCATTTTATAGTCATTTTATATCATTTTTTGGTACCAACCTATTGACATAGTGCCCGGTGCCAGCTGCTATTTTCTGCTTGTTTTTACATCGCAGGAAATCAATACCAAATGGAGTCCAAACGCAACGAAATTGTTTCTGGATTTTTTCTGGACTGGAAGACAGAAGTTGGGCCGAAGAAGTACCAAAGGGGTGCCCCGAGGGGGGGCACAACCTACCAGGGCGCGCTTGGGGGCCCAGGTGCGCCCAGGTGGGTAATGCCCACCTCGGTGGCCTCCCGCACCGCCTCTTTTCTCTATAAATACCCCAATATTCTAGAAACCCTAGGGGAGTCGACGAAAATCAATTCCAGCCGCCGAAAGTTCTAAAAACACCGGATACAATCTAGACACCATCACAGAGGGGTTCATCATGTCCATTGTGCCTCTCCGATGATGCATGAGTAGTTCTTTATAGACCTACGGGTCCATAATTAGTAGCTAGATGGCTTCCTCTCTCTCTCTCTCTCTTGATTCTCAATACAATGATCTCTTGGAGATCCATATGATGTAAGTCTTTTTGCGATGTGTTTGTTGGGATCTGATGAACTTTGAATTTATGATCAGATCTATGTTTTTATCCATGAAAGTTATTTGAGTCTTCTCTTGATCTCTTATATGCATGATTGATTATAGCCTCGTATTTCTTCTCCGATATTTGGGTTTTGTTTGGCCAACTTGATCTTTTTATCTTGCAATGGGAAGAGGTGCTTTGTTATGGGTTCGATCTTACGATGCTTGATCCCAGTGATAGACGGGGAAACGACATGTATATATCGTTGATATTAAGGATAACAAGATGGGGTCTATTTCTACATAAATAGATCTTGTCTACATCATGTTATCGTTCTTATTACATTACTCCGTTTTTCCATTAACTTAATACACTAGATGCATGCTAGATAGCGGTCGATGTGTGGAGTAATAGTAGTAGATGTAGGCAGGAGTCGGTCTACTAATCTTGGACGTGATGCCTATATAATGATCATTGCATGGATATCGTGATGATTATTTGAAGTTCTATCAATTGCCCAACAGTAATTGTCTTCCCACCGTTTGCTATTTTTCTCGACAGAAGCCACTAGTGAAACCTACGGCCCCCTGGTCTCTTCTTATCATATTTTCCTTTGCGATCCATATTTATTTGCTTTTATTTTCAGATCTATTAAACCAAAAATACAAAAATACCTTGCTGCACTTTATTTTATTTGCGATCTATTTATCCAATCTATTACAACTTTATCCCGTCTCTGTGCCAATTTTTGGCGTCGTTGCCCGAAAGGGATTGACAATCCCTTTAACACGTCGGGTTGCGAGTATTTGTTATTTATGTGAAGGAGCTGTTTACGTTGTGTTGCGTGGTTCTCCTACTGGTTCGATAATGGTCTCATCACTGAGGGAAATACCTACTGTTGCTATGCTGCATCATCCTTTCCTCTTTGGGGAAATACCGACGTAGTTCAAGCAAACATCAAAAGGAATTTCTGGCGCCATTGCCGGGGAGACATCATGAGCATCAACCTGGTTCCAAATCACAAATCTCATCTCCTTGCAATTTACATTATTTTCCATTTTCCTCTCGTTTTCCTCTCCCCCACTTCACAAAAATTTGTTGTTTTATTCGCCCTCTTTTTCTTTCGCCGTTTTCTCGTCAGATCTATTTTTGAGTGCATTCTTGTTATCAAGTCACCATGACTCAAGAGAACACCAAGTTGTGTGATTTCTCAAATACCAACAACAAT
The DNA here is from genome assembly GCF_002162155.2 of Triticum dicoccoides. NCBI lineage: Eukaryota > Viridiplantae > Streptophyta > Magnoliopsida > Poales > Poaceae > Triticum > Triticum dicoccoides. Next base: position 194,743,433 of record NC_041391.1, on the reverse strand, counting down.
GATTTTATTAGCACTCCGATTGCTCCACTCGCTATTAGTGCGGAGTCTTGTGATATTAATACTGCTTTGCTGAATCTTGTTATGAAAGATCAATTTTCCGGTAATCCTAATGAGGATGCCGTGTCCCATCTTAACACATTTGTGGAATTATGCGATATGTAAAAGTAAAAATATGTAGATAATTATGTTGTGAAGTTTAAATTCTTTCCATTTTCTTTGCGAGATCGCGCAAAAATTTTGTTTTCTTCTTTGCCTCACAATAGTATCAACTCTTGGAATAAGTGCAAGGATGCTTTTATTACTAAGTATTTTTTGTCCACAAAAATAATTTCCCTTAGATCCCAGATCATGAATTTCAAGCGACTTGAACATGAGCATGTTTCACAATCTTGGGGAAGGATGAAATTGATACTAAGGAATTTCCCAACTCATGGGTTAAATCTTTGGATGATCATACAAAAAATTTATGCGGGGTTGAATTTTGTTTCTCGCAATCTTTTAGATTCCGCCGCGGGGGGTACTTTACGGAAATTACTTTGGGTGAAGCTACTAAATTGCTAGACAATATTATGGCAAATTACTCACAATGGCATACCGAAAGAGTTCTTACTAATAAAAAAGTCAATTCGGTAGAAGAAATAAATTCTTTGAGTGAAAAAGTTGATGCTCTTATCAAGTTGGTTGCTAATAAAAGTGCTCCTATTGATTTTATTGATGTGACTTTGTCTAATTTTATTGAGGAAAATAGTGATGCCATAGATGTGAATTTTATCTCGCAAAACAATTTCAATAATAATGCTTATAGAGGTAATTTTAATCCTAGGCCTTTTCCTAGTAATTCCTCTAATAATTATGGTAATTCTTATGTTAATCCTTCTTATAATAATAATAGAAACACCTCTGATCTTGAGAATAATATGAAAGAATTTATCAATACTCAAAAGGTTTTCAATGCTATGATAGAAGAAAATCTGAATAAAGTTGATGATATGTCTAGAAGTATTGATAGAATTTCTCATGAAGTAGAAACTCTCAAGATGAAAAAATTTGTGCCTAAAGTTGAAGAATCAATTAAACCTCTTTATGTTCCTATGGATGAAAGTAAGAAAAGAATCGCTATGCTTAGAGCTAAAAGATATTTTTTTAGACAAAGTGTTTTCTAGTGATTGCTTTCATAAAAGTGATGAAGATCTTAAAATGATTGGTGTTTCCTTTATTGATTACTTTTTTAGCAAAATTAATATTGATGAAAAAGGGACTGGAGAAGAGTCAACTTTAGCTAGAAGGTGTCCCGATAATTTGGAGGGTGAAATCTTGTTGAGAAAATTGATAAAAGTGGGTTTGAAGAGGCCAAAACTTTAACTAGTGATGTGCCCACTATTTTGGATTACAAAAACTTTAAATATGATAGTTGCTCTTTGGTTGATTGTATTTCCTTGTTGCATCCATGATAAATTCACCCCATGCTTACAAACAAAATAAAGCTTTTACTAAACATATTGTTGATGCTATGATGAAAGCTTTTGAAGGAAAGTTGGAATTAGAAGTTTCAATTCCTAGAAAATTACATGATGAATGGTAACCTAACATCAAAGTCAAGATTAAAAATTATGAGTTTTTTCTTTATGTGACTTGGGTGCTAGTGTTTCTACTACTCTGAAATCTTTATGTGATGTGCTTGGTCTTACCGATATTGAAGAACGCTCTTTAAATTTGCACTTGGCGGATTCTACTATTAAAAAGCCTATGGGAAGAATTAATGATGTTCTTATTCTTGCTAATAGGAATTATGTGCCCATAGATTTTATTGTTCTTGATATTGATTGCAATCCGTCTTGTCCAATTATACTTGGTAGACCATTTTTACGTACTATTGGTGTCGTGATTGATATGAAAGAAGGCAATATTAAATTTCAATTTACACTAAGAAAGGGTATGGAACACTTCCCTAGAACAAGAATTAGGCCACCATATGAATCAATCATGAGGGCATCGTATGGAGCTAGAGCTAAAGATGACAACACTTAGATCCTTCGCATTATGCCTAGCTAGGGGCATAAAATGATTGCGCTCGTTGGCAGGCAGACCAACTTGTATCTTTTTGCTTTTTGGTTTTCTTACTGTATTCAATAAAAATACCCAATTATGACTCTAATTAGATGTGTTTTTGTGGTTTAAATTAGTGTTTTTGCCAAGCAAGTCCTTTGGGATGATTTGGATGAGAGTTGATTTGATCTTGCTGAAAAATAGAAACTTTTGCGCTCAAGGAAATATTTTTATTTTTTAACATAAAAATGATTTTGAGCTGATTCTTTTTGCAGAAGACTAATAAATAAATTATGCACGTCGTCCTAAATTTTCAGAATTTTTGGAGTTACATAATATTCAAAGTAGTCAGATTGCTACAGACTATTCTGTTTTTGACAGATTCTGTTTTCTTTGTGTTGTGTGCTTGTTTTGATGATTCTATGGTTTTCTTTGAAGAGTTTTTGCCATAGAAAAGTTGGAATACAGTAGATATAATGCAAAAATAAAATATGAATGGGTTTGCAACTGTACTTGTAGTATTGGTTTGCTTTCTTATACTAACGGATATCCCGAAGGTTTTGTTGAGTTTTGTGTGATTGAAGTTTTCAAGTTTTGGGTGATCTTATGATGGATGAAGGAATAAGGATTAGCAAAAGGCTAAGCTTGGGAATGCCCAAGGCACCCCAAGATAATATTCAAGAAGTAGCAAGCAACTAAGCTTGGGGATGCCCGCGAGTGGCATCCCCTCTTTCTTCTAACAATCATCGGTATTTTACTTGGAGCTATATTTTTATTCGTCACATATTATGAGTTTTGCCTGGAGCGTCTTGTATGATACGAGTCTTTGCTTGTTTTGCTTTTTATTTTTAAGTCTTGAATACTTGCTGGACACACCTCATTGAGAGAGCCAAAAATTATGCTATGCTTGCTCCTATGCTTCACTTAAAAATTTTAGAGCCATGGAATTGCTTTAGTGCTTCACTTATATCTTTTTGAGCACGGTGTGCTTTGTTATTTTTAAAGAAATGCTCTCATGCTTCGCTTAGATTTATTTGGGAGTTAGTATTTTTTTTAAGAAATTCTCTCTTGCTTCACTTAGATTATTTTGAGAGAAATAAATATTATGCTCATGTTATTCACTTAAATTTGTTTGAGCTTATTAAAAGCAACATATGAAATTAGTCCCGAAGTGATAGATATCCAAGGAGGATATAATAAAAACTTTCATTAAGATCAGTGGACAAAATAAACTTGGTTCTGAGTAATGGTTTTGAGATATGATGATATGATTTGTGAGTCATGTTGATGAGTAATTATGCTTTAGTAAGAATATATCTTTTAAGGTTTGTGATTCCCTATGCAAGCACGAAAGTCAATAGTTATGCAATGAAATTATATCCTACTTGTGGTGCATTATTCGGTGTTATTTATGCTTAATGCTTGGGTACGAGATTTTTTGTATCTTGGTTGGACGCTTCTCAATCTTTTTGCTAGCCTTCATTTGCACTAAGTATGATCACTACTTGTGCATCCAAAACCCTTTAAACCACTTTTGCCATATGAGTCCACTATACCTACCTATATTCGGTATTTCCGTGCCGTTCTAAGCAAATTTGCATGTGCCATCTCTAATTTTTCAAAATAAATTTCTCTTTTGTGTGCTCGTACCACTCGCGAGGCGGTGATGGGTGGCCGATGTTTTCCATGCTAGATGTGTTATTCTCGCGATGTGTGTTTATTCACTTGTCATTGCACGAGAGTACGACAAAGGTATTAGGGATGCCCAGTCCCGAAATGAAAAATGAATTTACTTTATGTTGTCAAATAATAAACTCCTTGGAAAGTGTTGGTATGGAAGGCACCCGTGGATACGGTTTTCCATGGAAAGTGAAAGTACGGTGGAAAAGGGAATAAACTTTATTTTCTGTTTGGGAACTGCCTATGATATATCTAGCATGGAAAGTGTTGGGAACTCTAAGTCGTTTTGGTTGGTGGGAAAAGTATCCCTCCTAAAATGGTTTTATCTCTCAATTTTCGCTTTGAGCTCTGGCACCTCTATGAATACCTACTTCCCTCCGCGAAGGGCCTTTCTTTTACTTTATGCAATTTTATTCTGAACTTGAGTCTCCATCTTCTCTTATAAAGCACCAACTAAGGGGCACTATGATCGTATCTGAGCATTGGGTGTAGATAATATTCGAGTGTGTTTCATGAATGCATCAATGATTGAGCATAATAGGCCAGGGATAACTTGCTTTAGTGTTGATATTTTGAAAGACATTGTTGCTTGTTGATATGCTTGAGTATTAAAGTCTTCATGTCAAAACTAGACTATCGCTTTGAACCAGATAAAAGTCCAAATGTACATGCTACAAAGAAAAGAAAATGTGATGAACATGTTAGGCAACATTCCACATCAAAAATTCTGTTTTTATCAATGACCTACTCAAGGACGACAGGAATTAAGATTGGGGATGCTGATACGTCTCCAACGTATCTATAATTTTTTATTGTTCCATGCTGTTATATTATCATTCTTGGATGTTTTACAATCATTTTATATCATTTTTGGTACTAACCTATTGACATAGTGCCCAGTGTCCGTTGTTGTTTTCTGCTTGTTTTTTACATCGCAGGAAATCAATACCAAACGGAGTCCAAACGCAGCGAAACTTTTTGTGGATTTTTTCTGGACCAGAAGACACAAGTTGGGCCGACGAAATACTAGAGGGGTGCCCCGAGGGGGGGCACAACCTACCAGGGCATGCCTGGGGGGCCAGACGCGCCTAGGTGGGTTATGCCCACGTCGGTGGCCTCCTGCACCGCCTCTTTGCTCTATAAATACCCCAATATTCCAGAAACCCTAGGGAAGTCGACAAAAATCAATTCCAGCCGCCGCAAGTTCCAGAAACACCAGATCCAATCTAGACACCAGCATTAAGGGGTTCATCATGTCCATTGGTGCCTCTCCGATGATGCGTGAGTAGTTCTTTGTAGACCTACGGGTCCGTAGTTAGTAGATAGTAGCTAGATGGCTTCATCTCTCTCTTGATTCTCAATACAATGATATCTTGGAGATCTATATGATGTAAGTCTTTTTGCATTGTGTTTGTTGGGATCCGATGAACTTTGAGTTTATGATCAGATCTATGTTTTTATCCATGAAAGTTATTTGAGTCTTCTCTTGATCTCTTATATGCATGATTGATTATAGCCTCGTATTTCTTCTCTAATATTTGTTTTTTTGTCCAACTTGATCTATTTATCTTGCAATGGGAAGAGGTGCTTTGTCATGGGTTCGATCTTACGGTGCTTGATCCCAGTGACAGAAGGGGAAACGACACATATGTATCGTTGCTATTAAAGATAACAAGATGGGGTCTATTTCTACATAAATAGATCTTGTCTACATCATGTCATCGTTCTTATTGCATTACTCAATTTTTCCATGAACTTAATACACCAGATGCATGTTGGACAGCGGTTGATGTGTGGAGTAATAGTAGTAGATGCAGGCAGGAGTCGGTCTACTAATCTTGGACGTGATACCTATATAATGATCATTGCCTGGATATCTTCATGATTATTTGAAGTTCTATCAATTGCCCAACAGTAATTGTTTTCCCACCATTTGCTATTTTTCTCGACAGAAGCCACTAGTGAAACCTACAACCCTCGGGTCTCTTGTCATCATATTTGCCTTTGTGATCTATTTTCCTTTGCTTTTATTTTCAGATCTATTAAACCAAAAATAAAAAATACCTTGTTGTAATTTATTTATTCCGTGATATATTTCTCCTATCTACCACAATTATCTCATGTTATCTTGCCTACTTGAGGCGCCGTACCCGAAGGGGATTGACAACCCCTTTAACACGTCGGATTGCGAGTATTTGTTATTTGTGTGCAGGGGTGTTTACGTGGTGTTAGGAGGTTCTCCTACTGGTTCGATAACCTTGGTCTCATCACTGATGGAAATACCTACCGTCGCTATACTACATCATCCCTTCCTCTTTGGGGAAATACCAACATAGTTCTAGCAGACATCAAAGATCATGGTGCCACTTTGAAGCACAAGTGTGGTAAAAGGATAGTAGCATTGCCCCTTCTCTCTTTTTCTCTCATTTTTTTATTATTTTGTTTGTTTGGCCTCTTTTTTTCGTCCGGATTCTCATCCCGACTTGTGGGGGAATCATAGTCTCCATCATCCTTTCCTCACCGGAACAATGCTCTAATAATGAAGATCATCACACTTCTATTTACTTACAACTTGAGAATTATAACTTGATACTTAGAACAAAATATGACTCTATATGAATGCCTCTGGCAGTGTGCCGGGAAGTGCAATGACTCAAGAGTGACATGTATGAAAGAATTATGAACGGTGGCTTTGCCACAAATACAATGTCAACTACATGATCATGCAAAGCAATATGACAATGATGAATTGTGTCATAATAAACAGAACGGTGGAAAGTTGCATGGAAATATATCACGGAATGGCTATGGAAATTCCATAATAGGAAGGTATGGTGGCTGTTTTGAGGAAGGTATATGGTGGGTGTATGGTACCGGCGAAAGTTGCATGACACAAGAGATACTTGCAATGGTGGAAGGGTGAGAGTGCGTATAATCCATGGACTCAACATCAGTCATAAAGAACTCACATACTTATGGCAAAAATCTATTAGTAATTGAAACCAAGCACTACGCGCAGGCTCCTAGGGGAAGGGTTGGTAGGAGTTAACCATCACGCGATCCCGACCTCCACACAAAGGATGACAATCAAAAAATACCTCATGCTCCAACTTTGTTACATAACGGTTGACCATACATGCATGCTACGGGAATCACAAACCTCAACACAAGTATTTATGAAATTCACAATTACTCCACTAGCATGACTCTAATATCATCATCTTCATATCTCAAAACAACCATAAGGAATTAAACTTCTCATAGTATTCAATGCACTTTATATGAAAGTTTTTATTATATCCCTCTTGGATACCCATCATATTAGGACTAAATTCATAACCAAAGCAAATTACCATGCTGTTTAAGACTCAAAATAATATAAGTGAAGCATGCGAGTTCATCAATTTCTTCAAAATAAAACCACTGTCATGCTCTAAAAAGATATAAGTGAAGCACCAGAGCAAATGACAAACTACTCCAAAAGATATAAGTGAAGATCAATGAGTAGTCGAATAATTGTGTAAATATGTGAAGACTCTCTAATATTTAAGAATTTCAGATCTTGGGAAATTATTCAAACAGCAAGCAAAACAAAATAAAATGACATTGCAAGAATATCACATATCATGTGAAGAAGCAAAAACTTAGGCTCAACCAAAACTGACCGATAGTTATTGAAGAAGAAAGGTGGGATGCCAACCGTGGCATCCCCAAGATTAGATGCTTGAGACTTCTTAAAATATTAATTAGGGATGCCTTGGGCATCCCCAAGCTTGAGCTTTTGTGTCTCCTTAATTCCTTTTATATCACGGTTTCCCTAAATCTAAATAACTTCATCCACACAAAACTCAACAAGAACTCGTGAGATAAGTTAGTATAAATCGATGCAATAACCTTATCATTCTCTACTGTAGCAAATCACTAAAATTATTATTTGATATTGCCTACTAAATGCCTCTGCATATTTAACACTCCTATCCTCAAATAGAATCATTAAACAAGCAAACATATGCAAACAATGCAAACATATCAACATTCTGTCTAAACATGACAGTCTGTAAAGAATGCAAGAGGAATCATACTTCCCAAACTCCAAAAATTCTGAAAAATTACCACACTATAAAATTTGTTGTTACTCATCATGTAAAAATTTCAACATTTTATCATGTTCTGACTATTCACCGATATTCAAAACATAACAGCGAACTTTGTGTTTTCGAAACAACAACATATAGACTTGTAAAATAAACATGGTAAAGGCCATACTTGACTTTTTTATTGAACTAAAAGATATAAAACATGTCTCTGAATAGCAGCAAGCAAACATAAACAAAATAAAATGACGCTCCAAGCAAAACACATATCATGTGGTGAATTAAAATATAGCCTCAAGTAAGGTTACCGATGAACGAAGACGAAAGAGGGGATGCCATCCGGGGCATCCCAAGCTTAGTTGCTTGGTTAGTCCTTGAATATTAACTTGGGTTGACTTGGGCATCCAAAATCTTAGGCTCTTGCCACTCCTTATTCCATAGTCCATCAAATCTTTACCCAAAACTTGAGAACTTCACAACACAAAACTCAACAAAAAACTTGTAAGCTCCATTAGTATAAGAAAATAAATCACTACTTAGGTACTATTATGAACTCATTCTAAATTCATATTGGTGTTATATCTACTGTATTCCAACTTCTCCATGGTTCATACCCTCCGATACTACTCATAGATTCATCAAAATAAGCAAACGACACATAGAAAACATGATCTGTCAAAAACAGAACAATCTGCAGTAATCTGGAAACTTTACATACTTAAGCAACTCCAAAAAATCTGAAAAATAGGAAAATCTAGGAAATTTGTATATCAATATTGTGTATAAAATTCAGATCAAAATCACGTTCTAGTAAATTTTACAATTTCCTGGACTGAGCACAAAAGTTTCTATTTTTGCACAGAATGAAGTCAACTATCATCCACACTATCCCAAAGGATTTACTTGGCACTTTATTGAAACAAAGGCTATAAAACATGATTACTACAGTAGCATAATCATGTGAACACATAAAAACAGTCGGTAGAAACATTGGGTTGTCTCCCAACAAGCGCTTTCCTTTAATGCCTTTCTAGCTAGGCATGATGATTTCAATGATGCTCACATAAAAGATAAGAATTGGAACATAATGGGAGCATCATGAAGCATATGATTAGCACATTTAAGTCTAACCCACTTCCTATGCACAGGGATTTTGTGAGCAAATAACTTATGGGAACAAGAATCAACTAGCATGGGAAGGTAAAACAAGCAAAACTTCAAGATTTTCAACACATAGAGAGGAAACTTGATATTATTGCAACTCCTACAAGCATATAGAACTCCCTCATAATAATTTTCAGTAGCATCATGAATGAATTCAACAATATAACTATCACATAAAGTATTATTTTCATGATGCACAAGCATAGAATTTTTATTACTCTCCACATAAGCAAATTTCTTCTCATGAATAGTAGTGGGAGCAAACTAAAAAATAACTATCATGTGAGGCATAATCCAATTGAAAATTAAAATCAAGATGACAAGTTTCATGGTTATCATTATTATTTATAGCATACATGGCATCCCAATAATCATCATAGATAGCAACTTTGTTCTCATAATCAATTGGAACCTCTTCCGAAATAGTGGATTCATCACTAAATAAAGTCATGACCTCTCCAAATCCACTTTCATAATTATCACAATAAGATTCAACACCCTCCAAAATAGTGGGATCATTACTTCCGAAAGTTGACACTCTTCCAAACCCACTTTAATCAATATAATCATCATAAATAGGAGGCATGCTATCATCATAATAAATTTGCTCATCCAAACTTGGGAGACTAAAAATATCATATTCATAAAACATAGCATCCCCAAGCTTATAGCTTTTCATATCATTAGCATCATGGATATTCAAGGAATTCATACTAACAACATTGCAATCATGCTCATCATTCAAAGATTTAGTGCCAAACATTTTATATACTTCTTCTTCTAACACTTGGGCACAATTTTCCTTTCCATCATTTTCAAGAAAGACATTATAAAGATGAAGCATATGTGGTAACCTTAATTCCATTTTTTGTAGTTTTCTTTTATGGACTAAACTAGTGATAAAACAAGAAACTAAAAGATTCAATTGCAAGAGCTAAAGATATACCTTCACACTCACCTCCTCGGCAATGGCGCCAGTAAAGAGCATGATGTCTACTACGCAACCTTCTTCTTGTAGACTCGTGTTGGGCCTCCAAGCGCAGAGTTTTGTAGGACAGTAGAAAATTTCCCTCAAGTGGATGACCTAAGGTTTATCAATCCGTGGGAGGCATAGGACGAAGATGGTCTCTCTCAAACAACCCTACAACCAAATAACAAAGAGTCTCTTGTGTCCCCAACACACCCAATATAATGGTAAATTGTATAGGTGCACTAGTTCGGCGAAGAGATGGTGATACAAGTGCAATATGGATGGTAGATATAGGTTTTTGTAATCTGAAAATATAAAAACAACAAGGTAGAAAGTAACAAAAGTGAGTGAAAACGGTATTGCAGTGCTTCAAAATAAGGCCTAGCGTTCATACTTTCACTAGTGCAAGTTCTCTCAACAATGATAACATAATTAGATCATATAAAAATCCCTCAACATGCAACAAAGAGTCACTCCAAAGTCACTAATAGCAGAGAACAAACGAAGAGATTATTGTAGGGTACGGAACCACCTCAAAGTTATTCTTTCTGATCGATCTATTGGGCTATTCCTATAAGTGTCACAAACAACCCTAGAGTTTGTACTAACATAACACCTTAAGACACACATCAACCAAAATCCTAATGTCACCTAGATACTCCAATGTCACCACAAGTATCTATGGGTTTGATTATACGATATGCATCACACAATCTCAGATTCATCTATTCAAACCAACACAAAGGACTTCAAAGAGTACCCCAAAGTTTCTACCAGAGAGTCAAGATGAAAACATATACCAACCCCTATGCATAAGTTCACAAGGTCACAGAACCCGCAAGTTGATCACCAAAACATACATCAAGTGGATCACGTGAATATCCCATTGTCACCACAAATAAGCACATGCAAGACATACATCAAGTGTTCTCAAATCCTTAATGACTCAATCCGATAAGATAACATCAAAGGGAAAACTCAATCCATTACAAGAAGGTAGAGGGGGATAAACCTCATAAGATCCAACTATAATAGTGAAGCTCGCGGTACATCAAGATCGTGCCAAATTAAGAACACGAGAGAGAGAGAGATCAAACACATAGCTACTGGTACATATCCTTAGTCCCTAGGGTGAACTACTCCCTCCTCATCCTGGAGAGCACCGGGATGATGAAGATGGCCACCGGTGATGGTTCCCCCTTCCGGCAGGGTGCCGGAACGGGGTTCCGGTCGGTTTTTGGTGTCTGCAGAGGCTTGCAGCGGCGGAACTCCCGATCTAGGTTTTTTCCAGGGGTTTATGTATCTATAGGAATTTTTGGCATCGGTTTCACGTCAGGGGGGGCGATCCACCAGTCAACAAAGATGGTAGAGCACCCTCCCGGGGGGTAGGGCGTGCTCTCCACCCTCGTGGTTGGATCGGGACTCTTCTGGCCCAACTCTTTTGCTTCGGGGGCTTCTTTCGGTACATAAAAAATAACCATAAATTTTTAGCTCGTTTTGACTCCGTTTGATATTCCTTTTCTGCAAAACTCAAAAACAAGGAAAAAACAGAAACCGGCACTCGGCTCTAGGTTAATAGGTTAGTCCAAAAAATCATATAAAATAGCATATAAAACATCCAAGATGGATAATATAATAGCATGGAACAATAAGAATTATAGATACGCTGGAGACGTATCAGTGCCTGATGTGGACTTGCGATCAACTTTGTCACCAGCACAATCAGCATATGAGGATCCAACTAGATCAAACTCTAAGCCCTTTGCATACCATAATCCTAGCATTAGGGTGTGAGCCAAATATCGAAGTATTCGCTTCACTGCGAGGTAATGCGATTCCTTTGGTGCCGCTTGGAATCGGGCACACATGTAAATGCTAAACATTATATCTGGCCTAGATGCACAAAAGTACAATAAAGAACCAATCATGGAGCAGTATACCTTTTGATCAAACTCTTTACCACTGTTGTCGGGGCCCAATTGGCCTTTGGTTGGCATTGGCATCGTGTACCCTTTGCAGTCTTGCATTCCAAACTTCTTCAGGCAATCTTTTAGGTATTTTTCTTGTGATATGAAGATGTTGTTTCTTTGTTGAAGGATTTGAAGATGAAGAAAGAATTTCAGCTCTCCCATCATGGACATCTGATATTTCTCTTGCATCATATGCCCAAACTCATCACTGTATCTCTTATCAGTGCAATCGAAGATAATGTCATCCACATAGATTTAGCATACAAACAGTTCTCCATCATATGTCTTCATGATGAGAGTGGGATCTTGAGAACCAAGTTTGAAGCCTTTGCTCTTTAGGAAGTCTTTGAGTGTGTCATACCAAGCGCGAGGTGCTTGTTTGAGGCCATACAGTGCCTTGTTGAGTTTGTAGACCATATCAGGATGCTTTGGATCTTCAAAACCAGGGGGTTGAGCTACATATTCTTCTTCTTCAATTTTGCCATTGAGGAAGGCACTCTTTACATCCATTTGATATAGAAGAATGTTGTTGTGGCTAGCAGTATACGAATGGCTTCAAGCCTAGCCACATGAGCAAAGGTTTCTTTGAAGTCAATTCCTTCCACTTGTGTGTCACCTTGGGCAACAAGATGAGCTTTGTTTCGGACAACTTGACCATGCTCATCTTGCTTGTTGCGATAGATCCATTTGGTGCCAATAATATTATGCTTACGAGGATCAGGACGTTTGACTAGCTCCCAGACATTATCCAGCTGAAATTGGTGAAGCTCTTCTTGCATAGCTTGAATCCGTTCATGTTCCATGAAGGCTTCTTCAACTTTCTTGGGTTCAGATACTGAGGCAAATGCAAAGTGTCCACAGAAATTTGCTAGTTGTGCAACTCTTGATCGAGTAAAAGGACCAGGTGCATTGATACTATCAATTATCTTCTCAATCTAAACTTCATTTTCCACACGAGAATGAATAGGGCGAAGAATTTGCTCTTGCTGATTGCTTTCTTCATCATCAACATTGTCTTCAGGCTAAGCATTGTCTTCATGTTGATTAGGTGCTGAGATGATGATTTCCTCTTCAGCCTGTTCCTCGGTGGGTATGGTTTCTCCAGTACCCATTAGTTTGATAGATTCACTAGGATAAGCTTCATTTAGCACATTTGGCAGGTGCTCTCTTTGTGAGACGTTAGTCTCATCAAAACGCACATCTACAGTTTCAACCACTTTATAGTGAAAGAGGTTGAAGACTCTGTAGGTGTGCGAATCCTTTCCGTAACCAAGCATAAAACCTTCATGTGCTTTCAGTGCAAATTTGGAAGTGTGATGTGGATCCTTGATCCAGCACCTGGCACCGAAGACTTTGAAATAGCTAAAGTTTGGCTTCTTACCAGTCAGGAGTTCATAGGATGTCTTCTTGAAGAACTTATGAAGATAAACTCTGTTGATGATGTGGCAAGCAGTGTCAATGGCTTCAAGCCAGAACTTTCTAGGAGTCTTGTACTCATCAAGCAACGTACGTGCCATCTCAATGAGGCTTATGTTCTTGCGCTCCATGATGCCATTTTGCTAAGGTGTGTATGGAGCAGGGAGCTCATGAGTGATGCCCAGTGTATCAAGATAAGTGTTGAGGCCACTATTCTTGAATTCTGTGCCAATGTCACTCCTGATGTGCTTGATCTTGATGCCATAATTGGTCATGGCACGGTTGGCGAAGCGTCTGAAGACATCCTGCACTTCAGTCTTATAGAGAATTATGTGCACCCAGGTGTATCTTGAGTAATCATGAACAATAACGAAGCCATAAAGATGTGAAGTGGTAGTAAGGGTAGATTAGTGAGTGGGGACAAATAAATCCATGTGTAGAAGCTCGAAGGGGGGTGATGTAGTCATGATTGTCTTCGAGCAATGCTTGGCCCTGGTCATCTTTCCAGCTTCACAAGCACCACATAGATGATCCTTCTTGAACTTGACACTCGAGGGAGTCCTGGATTAGGGGGTCCTCGGACAACCGGACTATATGCTTATGCCGGACTGTTGGACTACAAAGATAACAGATTGAAGACTTTGTCCCGTGTCCGGGTGGGACTCTCCTTTGCGTGGAAGGCAAGCTTGGAAATTCGGATATGTAGATTCCCTTCTCTGTAACCGACTCTATGTAACCCTAGCCCCCTCCGGTGTCTATACAAACTGGAGGGTTTAGTCCGTAGGACAAGAACAATCATAATCATAGGCTAGATTCTAGGGTTTAGCCTCTGTGATCTCGTGGTAGATCAACTCTTGTAATACTCATATCATCAAGATCAATCAAGCAGGAAGTAGGGTATTACCTCCATAGAGAGGGCCCGAACCTGGGTAAACATCATGTCCCCCGCCTCCTATTACCATTATCCTTAGACGCATAGTTCGGGACCCACTACCCGAGATCCGCCGGTTTTCACACCGACATTGGTGCTTTCATTGAGAGTTCCAATGTGTCATCATCATAAGGCTTGATGGCTCCTTCAAATAATCTACAACGATGTGGTCCAGGGTGAGGTTTTCCTCCCCGGACAGATTTTCATATTCGGCGGCTTCGCGCTGCGGGGCAACTCACTTGGCCATCTAGAGCAGATCGATAGCTACGCCCCTGGCCATCTGGTCAGGTTTGGAAGCCTGAACTACACAGCCGACATCAGCGGAGACTTGATCTTCAACGGATTCGAGCCCATGACAGGTGCGCCCTATAGCCACGAGGAGCATGACCTAGATTTGCCATCAGACGGTGTTTAGGAGATCTCACCTGCAGCTACCCTGGCTTTAGATCCAGTGCAGATCGTGCCACCCGAGGACAGGAGGATGGACCCCGCCACGGAAGCCGCACACTCAGCAACAATAGAGCCAAACACAGATTTCACTTCCAATAAGGTCCGTGTCATCGGACCCTTGGACTCGTCTCCGGCCATAGGCTCCGAACCGCGTGTATACACGCCCATCGGATATAACTGGGCGCCGATCTTGGAGTTCAGCTCAGCGGACATCTTTCAGCACTCGCCCTTGGGCGACATGCTAAACTCATTAAAATCTCTCTCCCTATCAGGAGATCCTTGGCCGAACTATGTCCGGCTTGAGTGGGAAGCGGACGACAAATTAAATCGTTGCCCACACACCACCCACTTAATAGCCACTGTCAATGACTTAACCAACATGCTTGATTTCGACTCCGAAGACAACGACGGTATGGACGACGATGTCGGAGAAAAACGGGAACCACCCTCCCCAGGGCACTGGACAACCACCTCATCATACGTAATATATATGGTGGACACACCCAAAGAAAATAATGGCGAGGATCAAAAGGATGCAACAGAGGATAATCCGGTTGAGAAGCAACCAAAGCGCCGACGCCAGCGGCGCCGCTCTAAACCCCGCCATAGCAAAAACAGCGATACTGGCACAAGAAAGAATAACACCCCGGATGATGCCGAAGATAACGAAGATCCCGCAGACCCAGCGATGGAGCAGGACGATTAAGGAGACGGTGAATATAGTCCAGGGCCGCTGTCCGATCACAGCAATGCCAAAGACAAAACTTATAAACCTGTCTCCGGAGAGGAGAAGAGTCCGGATGATGACGCACACATCATCCCGGAAAAACACTTGGAACAAGAGCAACTCCAAAAGAGACTTATTGCCACCGCGAGGAGCTTGAAGAAGCAGAAGCAATGGATTAAAGCCGCGCAGGATACGCTCAACCACAGATGGAACAAAGTGCTCGACACTGAGGAAAGATACGGCGGTGATCGCCAGACAAAGAGCTACCCAAAACATAAGCTGCTGCCCAAATTCGACGACGAGGCTATCGTGCCCATTCCGCCGAAAAACAATACGGCCGATCTGCCAGACCGACCACCTCGTGGCCGAGACAAAGCGGCTAATAACGCCACGCACAAATCAGCACATGATCTACGTGAGCACCTGGACAAAAGACCCGGTATGACCAGGTCCATCTATGGATCTAGGAAACATGCTCCTATACAGGACCACAGCCACCAAACCGACTATATTGATCGACTGCCAGCTCAGAATCACCACCAAATACTATAGCCGTCAGACCCATGCCACAACACAGCCAAGTACAGGGGTGCCGCGCACCCCCTGTGCTTCACCGATGAGGTGCTGGATCATGAATTTCTAGAGGGGTTTAAACCCGTAAACATCGAGGGATACGACGGAACGACAGACCCTGCAACTTGATTGAGGACTTTATTCTTCGCATCCATAAGGCTCGCGAAGACGATCTCTACGCCATCAAATATCTGCCCCTCAAGTTGAAAGGACCAGCTCAACACTGGTTGAAAAGTCTCCCCGAAAATTCCATTGGAAGCTGGGAGGAACTCGAGGACGCTTTCAAGGCTAATTTTCAAGGGACCTATGTCTGACCTCCGGATGCAGACGATTTAAGTCACATAATTCAACAACCCGGAGAGTCAACCGGTAAGCTTTGGAACAGATTTTTCACCAAGAAGAACCAAATCGTCGACTGTCCGGATGTCGAAGCCCTGGCAGCTTTCAAACACAGTGTCCGGGACAAATGGCTTGCCAGACACCCCGGCCAGGAAAAGCCAAGGACAATGGCAGCCCTAACAACTCTTATGACCCGCTTTTGCGCGGCGAGGACAGTTGGTTGGCCCGCAGTAGCACCAGCAATCTAGGCACATCCGAAATTAGGGATGGCAATGGAAAACCACGATGCAATAAAAACAAATGTCGAAATAATGAAGACAGCCCAGACAATACAATGGTAAACACCGGATTCAGGGGCTCTAGACCCGGTCAATGGAAAAAGCCATATAAAGGCAACAGAGATGGTCCGTCCAGCCTAAATCAATTTCTAGACAGGTCCTGTCAGATTCATGGCACCCCCGAGAAACCTGCGAATCACACCAACAAAGAATGCTGGGTCTTCAAGCAGGCCGGCAAGCTAAACGCCGAACACAAAGGGAAGGAGCTGCTAAGTGAAGATGAGGACGAACCTCGCCAGCCGAACACGGGGGGACAAAAAAAATTTCCACCGGAGGTCAAAACAGTGAACATGATTTATGCCACCCACATCCCAAAGAGGAAGCGCAAACGTGCACTCCAAGACGTATATGCTATAGAGCCCGTCGCCCCCAAATTCAACCCATGGCCGGCTTGCCTGATCACTTTCGATCGCAGGGATCATCCGACTAGTATCCGTCATGGAGGTTCGGCTGCCTTGGTGCTCGACCCAATAATCGACGGATACCATCTCACCCGAGTCCTCATGGATGGCAGCAGTAGTCTTAATCTGATATATCAGGACACTGTCCGCAAGATGGGGATAGACCCGTCAAGAATCAACCAAAGCAGGACTACTTTTAAAGGAGTAATACCAGGCGTAGAGGCCCGCTGCACGGTCTCTTTAACATTGGAGGTTGTATTCGGTTCTCCCAACAACTTTCGAAGCGAAGAACTAATCTTTGATATTGCTCCATTCCGAAGCGGCTACCATGCACTACTCGGAAGAACAGCCTTCGCTCATTTCAATGTAGTCCCACATTACGCTTATCTCAAACTCAAGATGCCCAGTCCACGTGGCGTCATCACAATCAGCGGAAACACATAGTGTTCTCTTCATATGGAAGAATACGTGATGGCTCTAGCAGCCGAATCACGGAACGGCCTTTCCAACCCGAGCAACTCATCGGTCTCCGAGACCATGGACATGGCTAGACGTGTTTGGCGCACACCTAGTTGTAGTAGCTAAGATAAACCTGAGCTTGATTAACGGCATGCCCCCATATGTAGTGGGGGGGGGGGGGGCTGCCCGCATGTAAAAGGTCCATAGTTTCACTGGACCCTATTTACACTCAAGAGATTGAATTTCTATGGTTCATTAAGATAAACCGTCTTTACGCACGGTCACACCATATTCTTTCACATGGGTTTTTCTTTTTTTACAGATGACAATCGTGCTATACCCTTCAAAGATACGGCACAACGGAGACAAAGGCACATACATGTAGCAGGGCCTCATTCAAAGGTTTCTTTTTAGATTAAGACCCTGTGTAAACCTTTTTATTGTCTCTTGTTGTCTCACACCCTCCTAGCACTTAAAATGACCAAGAGGGATACCGACGTTATTGGCGAGCTCATGATTCGCCGTTCTAAAATAGACGTTACAGAAGCAGCAACCAGTGTGTTTTTTGAGATCTATGCTCTCACCACAGGCGCTCTTTCGTCACCCCAGATTGATGCACCTACCTTGAAATTCAGGGCTCATTATTGAGGGTTGTATTCAGCCCAGTATATCTTGTAAAGTCCGAATACCTTCGGGAGTGTTCGGTGTCGCGAGTTTGGCCTTATATGCATCAGCTCCGAATCATGTCTTTGGTCAATAGTTGGGTTTGCCCGGCTCCCGTGTTTTGCTACCTTACGTTCCGCTCTATCGGCTAAGGTGGGACAGGGAGAACTACTGCAATTGTGCCCTGGTTCATCCGGATGAGCACCTCAGTAGAGAAAGCCATAAACTGACTGTCATGATAAAGCGAGAGACTGGTCAACCACTCGATGACTCAGCGGAATCTTCGCGATTCCACCGCATTAACGAAGGACCGGTTTTCCGGTCACGTATGTAAGCGCATCGTATTCAGATAAGCACGGACATACTAGGGGATATATAGTAGCCCCAGCGTCAAACTCCTATGGCTAAGTGAAAGTGTTAAAGCTATATAGTCCGATTGCCTCGTTCACCATGCTAACACCTCCTTAACGGAACAAGACGTTGGATCGAGTGTGATTGCGCGCTTTTACCGAACACCCCTGCGTTATACGCGAGGGGGCTAAAGCCGACGACTGCAAACTTTCAGGTTATATACATATATACATAAACGGCCGCACATGAGGCACTACAATACTTCATGGGAAAAGGTATAAATATAACCTTTATTATCAAAAGCATTGTTTTTACAATCAAGATACATCTCACTTGAAAATGATATTCTTTGAGCACTAAGCCTCTATTAAATGGGCACCTTCTAAGACTTCTTCAAAATAGTGCTCGGGCGAGTCCTGGCCCCCGGGTGGACCCCTGGTTGCAATATCGGTGGCCTCCATCCTCGCCCAGTATGTTTTAACACGGGCAAGGGCCATCCGTGCACCCTCTATGCATGCCGACCGCTTGACAGCATCGATATGCGGCACAACACGAATAAATTGTTGCACCAAACCAAAATAACTATCCGGACTTGGTTCCTCCGGCCACAGGCGATCCACAACAGCCTTCATCGCAAGCCCAGATAACCTATGGAGCTCGGCCCATTCGGCAATTTGCTCATTCAACAGCAGCGGACGCCTTGGAGTACCGAACTGCGACCAGAACAATCTTTCCGCTTCATGATCTTTTTGATCTCAGAAATACTGTGTCGCATTGGCAGCACTCTTTGACAAATCTAAGTACGCGTCTGGAGAACTCCACAATTAATCAAGAGGGGCATACTTCGGATCACCAAACTTATTTCGCAATAAAAAGGGCTTCCCAGGTGCGATCTCACCGGCTTGTCGGAGCTCCTCCCGAGCCGCTCTGATCTCAGAGCGGGTTTCCTTCGCTGCATGTAAGGCCTTTTCTAGGTCAGCCATTTTCGCTTGGTTTTCCCTTTCGAGAAGATCATATTGGCTAGCGGCATTCTGTAGCTCAAGAGCCATGTTGGCCATTCTATCCTCACTTTGGCGATGAGTAGCCTACTCGGCTTTTAATTCATCAGCTGCCTTCTCAGCAGCCGCATTGCTTCTCATGGTTTGCTCCTTGCCCTAGGCAAGCTTAGCCCGAAGGGTCTCCATGGCGACAGCACTCTCTGCAGTCAAAGCATATTATAAATCCCAACATCATGCTCTTATTAATATTCCTTGACCACCGAAATATACATACCCTGTGCCTCGTCAAGCTACTTATTCACAAGCGTGATGTCTTCATCCGCCACATCAAGCTGCTTCCAAGTCTTCGGGGCGGCCCTTTTCTTCGTGTGGGGAGAGGGGATACTAGATTTTCCTCCCCGTTCGTCCTCCTGCATGGGAGACTAATTTCCCCAATGATGATGCATAGCGTACCTCCAGCATGAAGTCTGCTTTTGGCTTCCCCATTCCTCTCCTTGTCGTCCCCTGATGGCACTTGATAAGGTGCGCGAGCCAGCATCCTGGTTAATACAGGATCTGCCAAATCTTCGGGAAGAGGGGCCGAACACCTAATCCTCTCTGCCTTTCTTATCCAGCCCTGGCCGAGGATGGATTTTTAGAATAATGTTGTTACAAATATAATGGCAGCATGTTTGGTTGTGGAATTACTTACCTGGGTATTTGGATGGTTGTAATCGAGGCCTGCATCCTCTGTTGTGTCCGCACACTTTATTCATGATCCGAAGAATAATTGATACATTCCTTCGAGCGTCATGCCAAAGAAGTGCTGAATAGTTCGCGACCCTTCTGGGTTAAACTCCCACATACAGAGAGGTCGACGTTGGCATGGCAGGACCGATGAACTAGCATTACTTGGATTACTTTGACAAGACTGATGTCCTTCTTGATGAGATCCTGGATGCGGCTTTGCAATGTCCGCACATCATCGACCGATCCCCAGTCTAGCCCCTTGTTGACCCATGGTGCAAGTTGTGGCGGAGGAGCGGAGCGGAAGGCAGGGGCGGCCGCCCACTTTCTACCTTGGGGTGCTGTGATATAAAACCACTCCCGTTGCCATAGGTCAGAAACTTCCGGGAAGGAACCCTTTGGCCATAAAACATCGACACCTTTGTTTATTATAGCGCCTCCGCACTCTGTGTGTCGCCCATTGATCATCTTCGGATTCACATTGAAGGTCTTGAGCCATAAGCTGAAGTGTGGGGTAATGCGGAGGAAGGCCTTACACACAACGATGAACGTTGAGATGTGAAGGAAGGAATCTAGAGCTAGATCATGAAAATCTAGCCCGTAATAGAACATGAGCCCTCTAACAAAGGGATGAAGACCAAAGCCTAGCCCTTGGAGAAAGTGGGAGACGAATACGACACTCTCGTTGGGTTTGGGAGTAGGGATAACCTGCCCTTGAACGGGAAGCCTGTGAAGGATTTCGGCGGTCAAGTACCTAGCCTCCCTAAGCTTCATGATGTCCTCCTCTGTGACAGAAGAGGCCATCCACCGGCCTTGAAGGCTGGATCCGGACATGGTTGGAGGTCCGAAGCGCTTGTACTGAGCCTTGGGTATTGGAACTCGAGGTGGGGGAAGGGAAGGATCAAGCGTGGAAAGAAAGGGACATGTCTTGACCTCTTTATAAAGGGGATGAATGTCAAGCGTCCTCCACGCGGCTGTTTGGAACTTGCCTAATCCAAGGAGTCATACTAATGGAGCGGTTGGGTTACCCACGCCCGTATTGATGAGAATCTCGTGATAAGGGGACACGATCTCTGCTTCGACAAGACATGCCAATAAAACCGCCTCGCAAGACGTGTAGTGGCAGGTTGGGAAAACGGTTTGAATAATAACCGGGCCGCGGAGTGATGTCACACTATGGACAAGTTGTCAACAGATTAGACTCATGGAAAACTGTACTCTCTACGGTGGTATGTGGATTTTTTTTGCAGAGCCGGACACGATTCTTGTGTTCAAGATCTACTTTGGAGTATTCGGAGAAGGAACCCGCCTTGCAATGCCGTAGATAATCTGCACGTCGGGCTCATCATCATTGAATCCTGGTTCAGGGGCTACTGAGGGAGTCCTGGATTAGGGGGTCCTCAGATAGCCGGACCATATGCTTATGTCGGACTGTTGGACTATGAAGATACCAGATTGAAGACTTCGTCCCGTGTCCGGGTGGGACTCTCCTTTGCGTGGAAGGCAAGTTGGCAATTCGGATATGCAGATTCCCTTCTCTGTAACCGACTCGGTGTAACCCTAGCCCCCTCCGGTGTCGATATAAACCGGAAGGTTTAGTCTGTAGGACAAGAACAATGATAATCATAGGCTAGCTTCTAGAGTTTAGCCTCTGTGATCTCGTGGTAGATCAACTCTTGTAATACTCATATCATCAAGATCAATCAAGCAGGAATTAGGGTATTACCTCCATAGAGAGGGCCCAAACATTGGTAAACATCGTGTCCCCCGCCTCCTGTTACCAATAGCCTTAGACGCACAATTCGGGACCCCCTACCCGAGATCCGCCGGTTTTGACACCGACAACGCCCTCGATGCCAATGCTATGCTTCTTCTTCATCAGAGTGTGCAAGTTCCTCATGCCCGCATGCCCTAGCCTTTGATGCCAAAGCCAACACTTTGAAGCTTTTGCTAGAAGACATACGGCAAGTTGTGGTCCTACAGAGAAATCTACCATATAGAGATCACCTCTTCGATAACCTTCAAAGATTAGAGATTTGTCTGTTTCCATAAGCATAAGACAACGACATTTTCCAAATATCACAATCATGTTTAGATCACAAAGCATTGACATAGACATTAAGTTGTATCCAAGGGATTCAACAAGCATCACTTTATCCACATGTTGATCCTTTGAGATAGTAACTCTACCTAGGCCCAAGACCTTACTTTTACCAGTGTCAGAGAATGTGATGTGGCTTTTGGTGGATGGGCATAGGGTTGAATCCATGAGAAGACTTCGATCACAAGTCATGTGGTTAGTGCATCCACTGTCCATTATCCACTTAGTAGCTTTCAGAGTCATACCCTTGGCACCTCGTGCCATGAAGCAGTAAGTTGGATTAGAGACATCATCGGCTACAACATCGGTGGCGTGACCATTGTCTTCAGTGTTAAAGATAGACTTGGCGACGAATGCCAAAGATAGAGCCAGGCTTGCCACGCCTGAATCAGACTCCTCCTCAGACTCCACCTCCGCCTCCTCAGAAGCAGACTCCTCCTCTGAATCCATCTCCTTGACAATGAATGCATGAACCTTTCCAGACAAGCTCTTCTTGTATGATGAAGACTTTGAAGAAGACTCTGAGGATTTCTTCTTCTTCTTGTCATCAGAATCATATTCCTTGCTCTTCTTCTTTTTCTTGGCTACCTTGTCTCATTGAGGAAATTCAGATATGTAGTGGCCTGGCTTCTTGCATTTGTGGCATGTTCTCTTCTTGTAGTCACGAGAGGAAGCCTCATCATTTCTTGAGCTGGATCTTGAAGACTTTCCGAAGCGGTTCATCTTGGAAAACTTTTGGAACTTCTTCGCAAGCATTGCTATCTCTTTGCCAATGTCTTCAGGATCACCAGAGCTGCAGTCAGATTCTTTTTCAGATGAGAAGACAGCTTTTGCCTTCAAAGCATAGGGTCGGCCATAGTTGGGGCCATAGATATCTCTCTTCTTAGATAGCTGGAACTCATGTGTGTTGAGCCTCTCAAGTATGTCAGATGGATCGAGATCTCTGAAGTCAGGGCGTTCTTGAATCATCAGGGCCAAAGTGTCAAATGAGCTGTCAAGTGATCTCAGTAGCTTCTGCACAATTTCATGCTTGGTGATCTAAGTGGCGTCGAGTGCACGAAGCTCATTCGTGATATTAGTGAGGCGGTCCAACGTGAGCTGGACATTCTCATTGTCATTTATCTTGAAGAGGATGAAGAGATTTCCAAGAACATCAATCCTTGAGTCTCTCTGAGTTGAGATGCCTTCATTGACTTTGGACAGCCAGTCCCAGACTAACTTTGCAGTTTCTAGAGCACTCACATGGTCGTACTGTCCTTTGGTTAGATGACCACAGATGATGTTCTTGGCGGTTGAAATCCAGTTGTGCGAACCTCTTGACACCAGCAGCGGTGACACCTTCATCGACCTTGGGAACGCCTGTCTTGACGACATACCAAAGGTCGATGTCAATGGCTTCAAGATGCATGCACATCTTATTCTTCTAGTAGGGGTAATCAGTGCCATCAAAGACGGGCATGCAACAGAGAACTTGATTATCCCTGCAGCTAACATAGCTAAAACTCTAGGTGGTTAAACCGAATCACACAGAACAAGGGAGCACAAGCTCTGATACCAATTGAAAGTGCTAGTAATTGACTAGAGGGGCGTGAATAGGTGATTGTTATGAAAGTCTTCAAAGCATGAGGTCTTTGAACACAAACAATCAAATATAACCTATATGATATGCAGCAAAAGATAAACTACTCTAGACAAACCATAGTCAAGTAAGCAATATAGAGAAAGCACGAAGACTAATGGCAGCTAGGTAGAACAGATCGGAATGGAACATAGCTGAAGCCAAACAGGTAATAGTCTTTGCACAATGAAGTCAAACCGATCAGGCAAGCAAGCAATGACTTCACGAAGACAAACTGAAATGTAAGGAGGTGGGGGATAGAACCAGTAGCTTGGTGAAGATAAGGATTTGGTAGACCAGTTCCAGTTGCTATGACAAATATACGTCTGGTTAGGGAGTCTGAGATTGAACTTAGAAGACCATGTCTTCACCTTATTCCCCTTGAGCTAAGGACACCCTACCCTTGCCCAATCACTCTGGTAAGTCTTCAAAGTATACTTCCAAATCTTCACAACCTCCGTTCACCAGCGATCCACAATGATTCTTGGATCCTCATAACGTGACGCCTAACCAGCCGGAGGATGCCCAGTCCTCAAGTGTAACATGTCTTCAGGTCACGCGGACAGAAAGACTTTAGTGATGCCTAACACTCTTTGGCTCTGGGTGTTTAGGGCTTTGTCCTTGCAAAGATCTCTCTCTCTCTCTCTCTCAAAGGCTTTGGAGGTGGGTTGCTCTCAAACGACAAAATCCATGCACTAACTCTGAGCAGCTACCAATTTATGGTGTAGGGGTTGGGCTATTTATAGCCAGGAGGCAACCCGACATGATATGTCTGAAATGACCTTGGGTCACTAAGGAACTAACACGTGTCCAACGGTCAGATTTCAAACACATGCAGCAACTTGGCTTGGGCTACAAGCAAAGCTGACTCAGCCAACTCTGGATAAGATTTGCTCTCATTGTGTTCGCTCGAAGACATAGGATTTGGGTTGAGCATCACGTCCGTCTTCTGAATTTGTTCACTTGGACCCCCTTAACAGTACGGTGGTTCCTATGACTCAATGACGAAGAAAAGGAAACTACAAAAGCAACTATGTCTTCGCACTCCATAGTCTTCCAGTGAATGTCTTCACACATCATTATCTTCAATGTGAATGTCTTCACGAACCATCATTGTCTTCAATGTCTTCATACATTTTTAGGTGTCATCTC
This sequence comes from Triticum dicoccoides, assembly GCF_002162155.2. Taxonomy (NCBI): domain Eukaryota; kingdom Viridiplantae; phylum Streptophyta; class Magnoliopsida; order Poales; family Poaceae; genus Triticum; species Triticum dicoccoides. The sequence continues at coordinate 194,718,266 of NC_041391.1, read as the reverse complement.
TGGTAGGAAAACTGAAATAGTAAGGGACTTCTACCTATGTTATCCTGCAATTCTCACAAACGCATTAGTCCCTCAACCACGTTTGTAGGGGTGGCACTAGATGCACTTACAGAACAACCATTATTCTCTGATTTAAATGAATAACCGTCTCGTAATAAACAAGATCCAGATATAATGTTCATTCTCAACGTGGGCACCAAATAACAATTACTGAGATCAAAAACTAACCCTGAAGGTAGATGTAGAGGTAGCATGCCGACGACGATCACATCGACCTTGAACCATTCCCGATGCGCATCGTCACCTCATCCTTAGCCAATCTTCATTTATTCTGTAGCTCCTGTTTCGAGTTACAAATATGAGCAACCGAACCATTATCAAATACCCAGGCGCTACTACGAGCATTAGTATGGTACACATCAATAACATGTATATCAAATATACCTTTGTTCACTTTGCCATCCTTCTTATCCGCCAAATACTTGGGGTAGTTCCGCTTCCAGTGACCATTCCCATTGTAGTAGAAGCACTCAGTTTCAGGCTTGGGTCCAGCTTTGGGTTTCTTCCCGGGAGTGGCAACTTGCTTGCCATTCTTATTAAAGTTCCCTTTCTTTCCCTTGCCCTTTTTCTTGAAACTAGTGGTCTTGTTAACAATCAACACTTGACTCTCCTTCTTGATTTCTACCTCTGCGGCCTTAAGCATTGCGAAGAGCTCAGGAATCGTTTTGTTCATCCCTTGCATATTATAGTTCATCACAAAGCCTTTGTAGCTTGGTGCAGTGATTGAAGAACTATGTCAATAACACTATCAACTAGAAGATCAACTCCCAGCTGAGTCAAGTGATGATACACAGACATTTTGAGTATGTGGTCACTGACAGAACTGTTCTCCTCCATCTTGCATCTATAGAACTTGTTGGAGACTTCATCTCTCTCAACCCGGGCATTTCCTTGAAATATTAACTTCAACTCTTGGAACATCTCATATGCTCCATGATGTTCATCACAAAGTCTTTGAAGTCCCAGTTCTAAGCTGTAAAGCATGGCACACTGAACTATTGAGTAGTCATCGAGCCTGCCAGACATTCATAACATCCGCATCAGCTCCTGCAGCAGGTCTATCACCTAGTGGTGCATCAAGGATATAATTCTTCTATGCAGCAATGAGGATAATACTAAAGTTACGGACCCAGTCCCTATAGTTGCTACCATCATCTTTCAACTTAGCTTTCTCTAGGAACGCATTAAAATTCAAGGGAACGGTGGCTCGGGCCATTGATCTACAACATAGATATGCAAAACTATAAGACAAAGTTCATGAGAAATTAAGTTCAATTAATCAAATTACTAATGAACTCCCACTTAAATAAACATCCCTCAAGTTATATAAGTGATACATGATCCAGATCAACTAACCCATGTCCGATCATCACATGAGATGGGGTAGTCATCAATGGTGAACATCTCTATGTTGATCATATCTACTATATGACTCACGTTCGACCTTTCGGTATCCAGTGTTCCGAGACCATGTCTGTACATGCTAGCCTCGTCAAGTTTAATCAAAGTATTCTGCATGTGCAAAACTGTCTTATACTATAGCGACCAGACCTCAAATAGTCTAGTCTCTGTGCATTAGTGTCATCCCTAGATCGGTAATGCTGACACACACAATACTTGAGGATTTATAACAGAGTTTCAATCACACACTTATTACATCGAATGTCTCAAAATAGAACTTATTACAATAATATGGCTTAAGGCCATCTAAAAATGATAACAGCGGAACGCTTGGAAGATAAAGTGAGTCCATCAACTCCACGACATAGCTAAGTGAAAGACAACGACCTATGGCACCTTACTCGTCGTCTGAAAAGTATGCAACATGAAACGTTGCAGCCCGAAACGGGTCAGCACATGGAATATGCTGGCAATGTAACACACAGAATAAATGCTATCACTATATGTATATATGGCTGGTGGAAAGCTCTATGGTTACAGTTTTGCATAAAGCCACTTTTTTTCCTACAACAAAGGAATAAACTTTATTTAACTATCATGGTGGTTGTTAAACATTGAGAAGGTTCCTCCAACTCAATCCCAATGAAGCATCATCCTTAAACCAATCAAATTAATTTAGAGTGATGGGGTCAACATGATAATCCAAGAACCAGATACTCAAGATGTCCATAATCGGGGACACGGCTAACCATGATTAGTTTGTACACTCTGCAGAGGTTTGCGCACTTTTACCCACAAGACTCGAACACATCCATGGTCGGAGATTCGAGACATAGTCTTTCTGAAGCATTAACTCTCTACTCTGGGTAGACAGTACCACCTACAACCCACTACATCTGCTAGTCTACCTCTTCAAGAACTTCACGCAACTTATTCAACTATGCTAGAGCCCATATTGGCTTGTGGCTGCACACAGAAGTTTCTAGCATGAATAATCTTATGATCCCTTTGAGCCTGGGTGGCGGACTGTAGGATGATCACACGGGTACTATGGGATATCCTAGGACAACACTGGATTCTCTAGGTGCCCTGACAACCACTGGGTACTCCAGGGCGCTTCAAGCAATCCACCCAGATGTGTATTTAAGTAGCCACCTTAAATTAACCATTAATTAACAATACTCACATCTGTCATGGATACACTCACCCAAACCACGTCTACGAGCATAGCATAGCAATACAAGCATCACGTAGAAGTAACTCCCAAAGGTTTGATAATAAACAGGGCAATAGGTACTACCTCATCATCTACTACCCAAAACCCACATGTTAATCAGATCCTAACCATGCAATGTTTGAGGGTTGATCTAATGCAATAAAAACCGGGTAGTAAAGAGGTATGATCAAAGTGTTACTTACCTTGCTAATGATCCGCGAAACCTAGAGACTCATAGTAGCACGCTTCGCACTCCGGGTACTCTATTATAAACAAACAATAACATACACAAGCACTCATCTAGAAGCACGGGTAAAACTCAAATAAGAGATCTAACCAGAAAGTTCCTCTTAAGAACTCCGGTTTGCAAAAAGAATCAAATCAAACGGAGCAACGAAACTCAAACTGCGAAAGAAACCAGATCCGTTTACTAATCTGGACTAGAGTCAAATTTTACAGTACCAAAATCTTGTTCAAGTTGGTTAAACAGAAAGAGGGCTTCGAGACGAAGATCTAGGCGCTTGAATCGCCTGATTCTGATAAACAAGCGAAAAGATAAACTAAATCAAAGATCAGGGCAGAAATCGCGATCGAAAATAATCGTGGAAAAACCCTGGAAAAAGAAAACTGACGAACAGGCTAACGAATGAACATTCACAGTCTGCGGCTAACGGGTGAACACCGTTCGTTAAAACGAACGTACGGATGAACGTCCGTTATTTAACTAAACCGGGAAAACCGAAGCGATCTAAATAAAAAAACGAAACTAGGGTTTTTGAAATAAAACCGTATGGTTTTATTAAAAAACTACAACGGTGGCGGCGACGGTTACCTCCGGCGAGGTCCGGCGGGGCTAGGCAGGGTCGGCGGCGACTCCGGGCGGCGCTGAGGTGGCGGCAAGGGGCGGCGGCTGCGGCGGCGGGGCGATGCGGAATGGCGGCTGCGACGGCGGGGTGACTCAGGGTGGCGAGAGGGGCCCAGGGTGGCGGCTTATAAAGCCCCCCCTGTGGTTTCCGACTTGGGAGAGGGGGCAACGGCGGCGGCGGCGACCGGGACTCCAGCCGGAGTCCGGCGTGCACACGACGTGCGGTGGCGGCGGCTCTAGGCGGGCCGACCTTCTCGGCTGGGCTTCGGCCTAGTCGGGCAGGAACTCTTTTTTTTTTTAAATTCCACTGAACAGAAAAAAATCCTAATAAATATAGTTTTTTTTCTAAAAATTCAAAAACAAATTTTCACAGTCTAAATGGAAAATTTAGAACAAAGTGAACATTTTCTTGGCCTAAAAATGCAATTTTGAAAACGTGTAATTTTTCTAATTCAAATAAAATAGCAATAAAACTCAGAATAAAAATCTTATTTGATTTTAATGTTTTTCCTCCAATGTTTCTTTATTTTGGGGAATTCATTTTATCTCCTCTATTTTATTTTTCATATAGAAAATATTTGGAGAGAAAATAATTAAAACCAAATGATCCTCTTTTCAAAATTTGAGAAAACTCAAATATGAAAATAACAAAATCCCCAACTCTCTCCGTGGGTCCTTGAGTTGTGTAGAATTTCTAGGATCAACCCAAAAATGCAATAAAATATGATATGCAATGATGATCTAATGTATAACATTCAAAATTGGAAATTTGGGATGTTATAAACCTACCCCCCTTAAGATGAATCTCGCCCTCGAGATTCGGGTTTGCTAGAAAATAGGTGCGGGTGGTCCTTCCGTAGGTCTTCCTCTCGTTCCCAGGTGGCTTCGTCCTTGGTATGGTGGCTCCACTGAACTTTGCAGAATTTGATAACCTTGCTTCATGTGACTCGGCTGGCAAACTCGATAATCTTCACTGGTTTCTCCTCGTAGGTCAAATCGCTATCCAAGAGAATTGCTTCTAGCGGCACTGTATATCTTAGAGAAATATCAACCATCTATGCGTGGCACTTCTTCAACTGGGAAACGTGGAACACATCGTGAACTCCTGACTATCCTTCTGGCAACTCCAACTTGTATGCAACTTTTCCCATACGCTCCAAAACTTTATAGGGTCCCACAAAATGTGGTGCTAACTTTCCCTTAACTCCAAAATGCTTAACTCCTCGAAGCGGGGACACACGAAGATACACTCTGTCTCCGACTTCATAAACTGTCTCCTTGCATTTAGAATCTGCATAGCTCTTCTGCCTGGACTGGGCTACCTTGAGTCTATTGTGAATCAGCTTAACCTTCTCTTCAGACTCTTTAATCAAATCTGGTCCAAACAACTGACGGTCTCCAACTCCATCCCATAGCAACGGTGTCCTGCACCTCCTTCCATACAAAGCTTCAAAAGGGGACATCTTCAAACTGGCTTGATAACTGTTGTTATAGGAGAACTCTGCATATGGCAGATTGTCGTCCCAACTAGATCCACAATCTGGCGCACAAGATATACATGACAAGGATAGTATGTCTGCATGGAGTCCTTCGTCCAATGATCGACTACAACCCATATCGATATGGATCCTGGTCATGATATGGGATGAAATGAGCTACCTTCGTCAAACGATCGACTACAACCCATATCGATTCATAGCCTGAATGAGTCCTAGGCAATCCCGTGATAAAATCCATGCCTAGCTTATCCCACTTCCATTCGGGTATCGACAATGGCTGTAGCAATCCTGCTAGCTTCTGATGCTCTGCCTTCACTCTCTCACATACATCACAAACTGCTACATACTCAGCAATATCCTTCTTCATTCCGGTCCACCAGAAATTGTCCTTCAACTCCAGATACATCTTGGTGTTTCTTGGGTGAATCGAATACGGCGAATCATGGGCCTCCTGCAGAATCAACTTCCTGATCTCGAGGTCATTAGGCACATATACGCGATCCTCAAACCATAAGGTATCATGCTCATCCTCACGAAATCCTTTATCTTTTCCTTTGCTCATCCTTTCCTTTATCTCGGCAATCTCCTTATCCGTCTTTTGAGCTTCTCTGATCTTATCCGTCAAAGTAGACTGAATTTCCAATGCTGCTACATAGCCTCTCGGAACTATTTCCAAAAATAGCTCGTGAAGATCCTCTGCTAACTCCTTGGGTAACCCTCTGGTCATGAGTGTATTGACATGGCTCTTGTGACTCAATGCATCGGCCACTACGTTAGCCTTTCCGGGATTATAGTGCAACCCCATATCATAATCCTTAATGAGCTCCAACCCTCTCCTCTGCCTGAGATTCAGCTCCTTTTGCATGAATATATACTTCAAACTCTTATGATCCGTGTACACCTCACAATGGTTTCCGATGATAAAATGCCTCCATGTCTTCAACGCATGCACTAAGGCTGCTAACTCCAAATCGTGTGTAGCATAATTCAACTCATGGGGTTTAAGCTGTCGTGAGGCATAGGAAACAACTCTTCCCTCCTACATCAACACTGCTCCAAGTCCTCGATGATAAGCGTCGCAATACACTTGATAATCCTTGCATTGATCTGGAAGAATCAACACTGGGGCTGTAACCAAGCATTTCTTCAACTCCTAAAAACTGACCTCACATTCCTCAGTCCATTTGAAGTTGGTGTCCTTCTTCAATAGATGCGTCATGGGCTTTGCAATCTTTGAGAAATTCTCAATGAACCTCCTGTACTATCCTGCGAGTCCAAGAAAACTCCAGATCTCTCCAACTAACGTGGGTGCTTCCCAATTTATCACTGTGACAACCTTGGTGGGGTCTACTGCTATTCCTTCTCCTGATATAACATGTCCAAGGAATCCAACTTCCTTCAACCAAAACTCACACTTACTGAACTTGGCATATAAATGATGTTCTCTGAGCTTCCCAAGTACCAAAGGCAAATGCTCCTTATGCTCCTCTTCATTCTTCGAGTAGACCAATATGTCATCAATGAACACCACGACGAACTTATCCAAAAACTCCATAAACACCTTGTTCATCATGTTCATGAAATAGGCTGGCGCGTTACTCAGACCAAATGACATAACGGTATACTCATATAGCCCGTACCTTGTGGTAAAAGTTGTCTTTGGTATATCCTGCTCTCGAATCTTCAGCTGATGGTATCCTAATCGCAGATCGATCTTGGAAAATACTTTAGCTCCTTGCAACTGGTCAAACAAATCATTGATCATCGGAGTGGGTACTTGTTTGTGATTGTCACTTCATTCAATCCACGATAATCAACAACCATCCTCAATGATCCATCCTTCTTCTCCACTAGAAGCACTGGTGATCCCCAAGGTGACGAACTTGGATGAATATAGCCTTTATCCAGTAACTCCTTAATCTCTTCTAATTTCCTCCAAATCCTTTGCGGGCATCCTATAGGGTCTCTTAGATATTGGCCCTGTGCCTGGTAAAAGTTCAATCAAAAACTCAATGCCTCAATTTGGCGGCATGCCTGGCAACTCCTCTGGAAATACATCAGGAAAATCCTTCACGACAGGTACTTCCTCCTGTACAACTCCTGATAAGGAATTCACTTGAGTCCTCTTCGGCACATGCCGGGATACATACTTGATCCTTCTTCCTTCTGGGTGGTGAGAAAAATCGACTTACTGGCGCAGTCAATGTTCCATCCATACTTCGATAACCAATCCATGCCTAATATCACATCTAGTCCTTGTGACTCCAATACTATTAGGTCCGAGGGGAACATGTAGTTACCAATCCTTAATGGTAACCGATCACACCATAGGCTAGCCATATACTCTGCTCCTGCCGAGGTTACTAAAATGGGTGACCTAAGGGCTTGGGTTGGCAGGTTAAACTTATCCACAAATCCCCTTGATATGTATGAATGCGATGCACCAGTATCAAAAAGAACGATTGCAGTAATTGACTTAACCAAAAACTTACCTATTACTGCATCTGGCTGCGCTTCAACCTCCTCCACGCTAATGTGGTTCACTTGTCCCCTGTTGAAAGGGTTGGGCTTCTTCCCAGAGCTTCCATTGTCATTTCCATTCTTTGCTTCAGAACACTCCGTGGCGTAATGTCCATTCTTCCCTCACTTGAAACAGGTAATGTGACTTCGATCCTTCTTGGCGGGCGTTGCTGGGTTGGAACGGTTCTGGCCGTTGCTTCCTCCATTCCCATTCCCGTTCTTGGGGCCACTATGGTTATGCGAACTTCCTCCATTAGAATTATGGCCTTCATGGTTATGGTGAATGTGTCCTCCCGAGTTCGGGGTAAAATGGGGCCTCTGCTGAGCTCCTGAATTGTACTTCCCTTGTCCATACTTCCTCTTACAGTTGTCTATCTGCTGCTGCTTCCCTTCAATGATTAGAGCTCTGTCTACCAACTCCTGGTAGTTGTTGAAGGTTGCCACCATCAACTGCATGCTCAGCTCATCATTCAATCCTTCCAGAAACTTCTCCTGCTTAGCGGCATCTATAGCGACGTCATCTGGGGCATAACGTGCTAACTTACTAAAATCATCCACATACTGGCCCACTGTGCATCCTCCTTGGCACAAGTTGAAAAACTCGCGCTTCTTCATGGGCAGTGCGAAAAGCCTGCTGAAACTGGTCCCATGTGACAGTGTTGATGGGGTAAGTGGCTGTGAAATTCTCTCACCATGATGCTGCGGGTCCATCAAGCTGATGTGGGCAAAACACACTCTCTCCACATCTATGCATCCTGCAGTGGTCAACTCCCTTCCAATCTTGCGGAGCCAATCATCTGCAACAATCGGCTCGGTGCTACTAGAGAACACCGGTGGATTCAGCCTTAGAAAATGGGCTAAGTGGTCAACATGTGGTGGTGGTGGTGGGGTGTTATTGTTGTTGTTGTTGTTCCCCTGGTTCTGATTCTGGACTAGTAGCTGCATCAGGGTATTCTGCTGCTGGATAAACTGAGTGAGCTCTGGCGGGAAAGCAAATCCATTGTCACGTCTCGGCGGCATCTGATGGGTTTAGAAAAGATGAGAAAACAGAATAGAATGAGGTCTAGAGAGAAAACACTACCCATATGCACATGAGGCAAACACAATCATATCACTTCAATCAATTCAAACAAGGGCATACAATCGGTATAACTATCATTACAATAGTGCTCGGACTATACTATATACATGGGGGAAATACTAGTACTGATATGGTGGTCGACTAGAAGTTTTAATCGGTGGAAGACTCCATGATATCTGCTCCAGCTTCATCAACATAGTCATCATCGCTATCGTCAGGGTCTGAGTCGGTGTCGTCGATGATGATGTAGTTCTCCGAACAAGTGGAATCATCGTCTTCTCCTCCTGGCGCGGGGTCTCCCATGAATACTCCTAGCTTCCTTGTCAAATTGTCATTCTTCTCTAGGAGTATCGTCATTTCCTCCTCGTATCCATCGCCTGTAGACTTGAGTTCTTCCTCCAGCTCCATGATCCTGGTCATTTCCTTCTTCAGATCTATCATGCCTGCGCACATCTTGTTCTCCTAGCATCGAATGTGCTGTAACTCCTGGATGAATGCTGCAATGGATCTATCCCTCTTGGTGCTGATCATATCCCATTGCTCATCTCGGTGCCCACAAATCTGGTAGATAGTATCCCTGAGATCCTTGCGGTAAACTTCTCCAATGCGTCCCATGGTGATGTGGGCTGCCATGCTCTTTCCTAGACTCCAGGTTGGTGCTGAGGGAGTGCTGGATTAAGGGGTCCTCCGATAGCCGGACTATATACTTTGGCCGGACTGTTGGACCATGAAGATACAAGATTGAAGACTTTGTCCCGTGTCCGAGATGGGACTCTCCTTTGCGTGGAAGGAAAGCTTGGCAATTCGGATCTGCAGATCTCCTTCTCTGTAACCAACTCTGTGTAACCCTAGCCCCCTCCGGTGTCTATATAAACCGGAAGGTTTGGTCCATAGGACAACAACAATCATATCATAGGCTAGCTTCTAGGGTTTAGCCTCTACGATCTCATGGTAGATCAACTCTTGTAATACTCATATGATCAAGATCAATCAAGCAGGAAGTAGGGTATTACCTCCATCGAGAGGGCCCGAACCTGGGTAAAACATCGCGTCCCCTGTCTCCTGTTACCATTAGCCTTAGACGCACAGTTCGGGACCCCCTACCCAAGATCCGCCGGTTTTGACACCGACATTGGTGCTTTCATTGAGAGTTCCACTGTGTCGTCGCGGTAGGGCTTGATGGCTCCTTCAATCACCTTTAATGACACGGTCCATGTGGATGTTTTCCTTCCCGAACAGATCTTCGTATTCGGCGGCTTCGTACTGCGGGCCAACTCGCTTGGCCACCTGGAGCAGATCGATAGCTATGCCCCTGGCCATCAAGTCATGTTTGGAAGCTTGAAATATACTGCCGACATCCGCGGAGACTTGATCTTCGACAGATTCAAGCCCATGCCAGGTACGCCGAACAATCATGAGGAGCATGACTTAGATCTCCCATCAGACTGTGTTCGGGAGATCGCACCTGCGGCGGCCCTGGGAATCAATCTGGAGCAGATCGCGCCTTCCGAGGACGGGTGGATGGACCCCGCCACGGAGGCCGCACACCTATCAGCGTTGGAGCCGAATATTGATCCCACCTCTTTCGAGGATGGTGTCATCGGACCCTCGGACTCATTTCCGGCTACAGGATCCAAACTGTGTACGTCTGTGCCTATCGAATCTGATTGGGCACCGGTCATGGAGTTCACCACCGCAGATATTTTTCAGCACTCGCCCTTGGGTGATGTGCTAAGTTCATTAAGGTCTCTTTCCCTGTCAGGAGATTCTTGGCCGAACTATGTTCGGCTCGAGTGGGAAGCGGACGACGAAGAAATTCGTTCCCACCCACCACCCACTTAATAGCCACTGTCGATGACTTAACCGACGTGCTTGACTTCAACTCCGAAGACATCGACGATATGGACGACAATGCAGGAGAAGAACAGGAACCACCGCGTATAGGGCGCTGGACAGGCACCTCATCATATGATATATATATGGTGGACACCCCCAAAGAAAGCAATGGTGATGATGCAACAGAAGATAACCCCTTGGAGAAGCAATCTAGGCACCAGTGTCATAGGCACCGCTCCAGCCCCCGCCATAGCAAAAATAGTGATACCGGCACAAATAACAATCGGATGGTGCCGAAGACGAAAACAATCCTGCCCAGCTAGGCTTCGAGCAGGCCGAGCAAGAGGATGGGCAAGCTAGCACTAAGGAATAGGCAACAAATGGAGAATCAGAGGACGATAATTACATGCCTCTCTCCGAAGATGAAGTGAGCATGAAAAATTCATCGTGCCTAAGGATCCCGTCGAGCAGGAGCGCTTCAAGCACCAACTTATAGCCGTTGCAAAAAGCCTGAAGAAAAATCCCCAACAGCTTCAAACTGATCAAGATCTGCTAACTGATAGATGGACCGAGGTCCTGTCTGCCGAGGAATACAGACTCGAGCGCCCTAGCAAAAGTTACCCAAAGCGCAGGTTGTTACCTCAACTCAAGGAGGTGGCTTTAAAGCCCATGCTACCAGCGCATGATGCGGCTGACTGGACACCCCGTGCCTGCGACAAAGCGGTGTACCAGCCCAAAGTCCAGACCGCACCCCGTCGCCAATCAAACGATAATACTAAGGCCCGGGGCTACACGAAGGACCTGCGAGATGTACTGGAAAACAAAGCAGGATAGTCAAGATCGATCTACGGATCACGGGGGCGCGCCACAAGCCGTGATGATGACCGTCACACCGGATACAATAAACCAAAATCTGATCGGACCGAATACAACAGACCAGATTCATTTGAACTACGTCGGGATGTAGCCCGGCATAGAGGCGCCGCACACCCCCTATGCTTCACTGATGAAGTTATGGATCATGAATTCCCAGAAAGGTTTAAAACCGTAAACATTGAATCATATGATGGCACAACAGACCCCGCGGTATGGATTGAAGATTTTCTCCTACACATTCACATGGCCCACGGCGATGACTTACATGCCATAAAGTACCTACCACTTAAGCTCAAAGGACCGGCTCGGCATTGGCTGAATAGCCTGCCAGCAAGCTCCATTGGCAGTTGGGAGGACCTGGAAGACGCATTCCTTGATAACTTCCAGGGAACTTACGTGTGACCACCGGATGCTGATGACTTAAGTCACATAACCCAACAGCCCGGAGAGTCAGCCAGGAAATTCTGGACTCAGTTCCTAACTAAGAAGAACCAAATTGTCGACTGTCCGGATGCCGAAGCCTTAGCAGCCTTCAAGCATAACATCCGCGACGAATGGCTTGCCCGACAACTCGGCCAAGAGAAGCCAAAATCTATGGCAGCCCTCACGACACTCATGACCCGCTTTTGCATGGGCGAGGACAGCTGGCTGGCTCCTAGCAACATCACACCCAAAAACTCCGGCGATTCAGACGCCAAAGATAGCAACGGCAAGCCACGACGCAATAGACACAAGCATCGCAATAATGGCGACAATGCCGAAGACACGACAGTCAATGCCGGATTCAGAGGCTGTAAATCCGGACAGTGGAAGAAGCCATTCAAAAGATGCAATCCGGGCTTGTCCAGTTTGGACCGCATACTTGATCGCTCATCTCAAATTCACAGCACCCCCGATAAACCAGCCAACCACACCAACAGAGAATGCTGGGTGTTTAAACAGGCTGGCAAATTGAATGCCGAAAACAAGGAAAAGGGGCTACATACAATGACGACGAGGAGCCCCGACAGCCGAACACATGAGGACAGAAGAAATTCCCTCCCCAGGTGAAAACAATGAATATAATATACACAACCCATATTCCCAAGTGGGAACAGAAGCCTGCACTAAGGGACGTCTATGCGATGGAGCCAGTCGCCCCAAAGTTCAACCCATGGTCCTCTTGTCCGATCACTTTCGATCGTAGGGACCATCCTACTAGTACCCATCATGGTGGTTCGGCCGCATTGGTCCTTGACCCCATCATCAACGAATTCCATCTCACACGAGTCCTCATGGACGGTGGCAGCAGCCTGAACCTGCTCTATCAGGACATAGTGCGCAAAATGGGCATCGACCCCTCGAGGATCAAACCCACAAAAACCACCTTCAAGGGTGTCATACCAGGTGTGGAGGCATGTTGCACGGGCTCAATCACACTAGAAGTGGTCTTCGGATCTCCGGACAATTTCCGAAGCGAGGAGTTAATCTTCGATATCGTCCCCTTCCGTAGTGGTTATCATGCCCTACTAGGACGAACTGCATTTGCTCAATTCAATGCGGTACCACACTACGCATACCTCAAGCTCAAGATGCTAGGACCTCGCAGGGTTATAATAGTCAATGGAAACACAGAACGCTCGCTCCGTACGGAGGACCACACTTCGGCCCTCGCAGCAGAAGTACAAAGCAGCCTCCTTAGGCAGACCGCCAATTCGACAATAAAGACCCCGGACACCGTCAAGCGAGTCCGGAGTACCCTGCAACAGGATCGTCCGGCACGCCCAGAGCTCGACTAGCAATTCAGCCTCCGTCCTAGTCCCAACCAAGCAGCGAAATTTGTGCCGCGCGTACATAAGTACGCACTCAAAATACCATGGGCATGGACGGAGGCACGGCTAAGATGCGGTCCACAACGCGGCTCAACCGCCCCAAGACCCGTATTCCTTCATCATTTTCTTTCTTTCAGGACCCTACTTTCTAGAAGCCCTTTCAGTTATCCGGATTATCGGACTCATCACCGGAAGGAAAACCCAAGAAGATAAAGAAGCTGGGGCGTATAAGGGAATACTCAGGTGGTCTCTGATAATGATTGTTATACCTATTTTACATACCCACGTGCAGCTTACCCTTGGCTAGGACATGTCAAATAGTCCCATTTTTCTCATCGCACTACTTGTATACATAGCTTTGACGTATTATTTAAATAACAATGGGAAAATATACAGCGTCAACGTATTATTACACTTTCTTTATGTTTTCCTTGGCGGCTTATTTACTACAAACTGCACCCGTACACTTTGGTACGTTTAGTCTGCCAGGGGCCTTAGTGTACCCCATAACATGGCAAGAAAAGTCCGAACATTTTCGAGAGTGCGGCACCCCGAACTTATAGCATTATATGCATCAGCTCCGAATCATGTCTTAGGGCAATAGTTGGGTTTGCCTGGCTCCTATGTTTTGGTACCTTACGTTCCGCTATATCGGCTAAGGTAGCGCAGGGAGAACTACTGCGATTGTGTCTTGGTTCTTTCAGACGAGCACCTCAGTAGAGAAAGCCGAAAACTGACTGTCATGATAAGACGAGAGATGGTCGTTGTTCGAGAGGTCTCAAATCCCTTAAGATTTTTTTCCGCTTCAGGCGTGGAATCGGCCTTGTCCGATTTAGGCGTGTATAGCGCACCGAGTCCGGCCTTCCGGATACTAGGGGCTTCGCCAAAATTTAAAATTCTAGACTTCTATGGCCAAGTGAGAGCGATAAAGCCGTATAATCTGATTGCCTTGTTGACAACGCTAAACACCTCCTTAAAAGGACCAAAAAGTTGGATAAAGAGTGTTTATATTTATCCCGAACACCCCAGTACTAGTTACATGGGGGCAGAAGCCAACGACTGGCCAACTCTCAAGATTTTATAAACGGCCGCACAGAAGGTAGTATTTTAAATTAACAAGCGCCATACAACGCACATGAACTAGTTTTCATATTACAGGATGACACGAGTACATTCATTCAAATATTACATCCTTAGTACATTCATCCACCACAAGGTGGGCACCCTTAACAACATTGTCATAGTACTGTTCGGGGTGGCGATGCTCCTTGCCCTTCGGCGGCCCCTCTGTCACTAGCTTCTCGGCGTCCATCTTCCCCAGTGCACTTTCGCACGGGCCAAGGCCCTGCGTGCACCCTCAATGCAGACGGACCGCTTAGCGACTTCAAGCCGCGGACAGGCATTTACCATCCGCTTGACAAGGCCGAAGTAGCTGCTGGGCAGGGGCTCGCCAGGCCACAGCCGGACTATGAAGTCCTTCATGGCCAGTTCGACCGCCTTGTGAAGTTCGACTAGTTGCTTCATCTGGTCGCTCAAGGGCATCGGATGCTCGGCCCCAATATACTGGGACCAAAACAACTTATCTGTCGAGCTCCCTTCCTCAGCCCGGTAGAACTCTGCGGCATCAAAGATGTTGCTTGGCAGATCTGCAAATGCTCCTGGAGAGTTCCAAATTCAGGTAAGTAAAAGGAAAGTCTCCTTCACATGCTTGCTTTGCATAAAGAAAGCCTTACCCGCAGCTATCTTCTTGGCCGCCTCAATTTCCTGGAGGGCCTTTCGGGCTTCTACCTTGGCGTCTTGCATGCTTTGACGGTCCTTCGCAAGCTCCGACTCTTACGTCTTGGAGTCACGCTCCAAGGACTCGAATTTTTTGACGAAATCCTGGAGCTCTTGCTGGACCTCATCAACTCGAGCCTCTTGTTTTTCGCGCTCGGTGTGCTCCCTAGCCGTTGTGCCTTCGGCCTCGGACAGCGCCTTCTTAAGGGCCGCCACTTTGGTCGTGGCCCCTATTAAAATTCATCATGCTTCTATTAGCATCAACGATTTTTTTCCTTTATATAACATTCAGACAGGGTATCACTTACCTTTGTTCTCCTCGAGCTGCCTCCTCACAAGGCCGAGCTCTTCTTCGGCCCGCCCCAAGTTCTGCCTCAGTCCGGAGACCTCCACAGTGGCGGCAGCGGCGGCCAGCAGCGACGCGTGCTCATTCACATAGACATAATATGATTAGACTCCTGGGAATAATATTTGATCCTCTGTTCGTCCTTTCTTTCCGAACACCAAATAGAGCATCAAGGGCTATTGTCTATACTGTGATACTTTCTCATAATTTGAATTACTTACCTCAAAGCCTGTCAGGAGGCTGGCGCAGGCTTCGGTCAATCCGCTTTTGGCGGACTGAACCTTCGCAATCACCGTACTCATAAGAGTATGGTGTCCTTCATCAAGGGAAGCGCTCTAAAGCGCTTCTGCCAAGTTATGTGATGCCTCTGGATAGACAGAGGTCATCGGCACAGGTGGCTCGCCTCCCTTTGCGAGGGGCTGCCTTCCTGAATCCGGAACCATGGGAGGTTTCGGCGCAATATCCGTCTGGGGGCCAAGCTTGCTCCGAGCCCCCTCATCAGAATCCATGGGATATTCCCCCCATGAGCCCGGCATCGGGGGTTTCGCCTTGAGGCGCCTCTAGAACTATCTCTCCCTAGCCCGGTATCCTCTGAGATAACACCTCGGTGTCATCCGCGGGCCGGGGAGTGGAGGCCGTCAGGAGTGAATAGCTGTTCATCTCCGATGAGCTCAAGGACCCATCCGAGGAGGATAAGTCGATGTGGGCTTTGGACGGACTGCACAAATATATTTTGACATGATAAGAAGCCATAAAGCTAAACATGCCGGAAGTATTATGGTATCCAGATACTTACGACTTCGCCAGGGGCTTGTCCCTTGGTAGCCACTCCACGTTGCTGTAGGCGGCTGTGATGGAGTGGTCTGAAGGGAGGGTCCTTCCCCTCTTGGACCCTTCGGCCTCCCTGGAAGCGGCGACCTACCTTTTCTTCTCCCCCTCGGTTTGGGGGAGAGGGTTTTCCTCTTCCTCCTCCTAGTTGTCGTTGGAGGAGTGCGCCTCGGTGTCTTCAGACGATGAGTCTGACACCACCTTGTGCTGGAGACTTTTCCTGGTCCCCGTGGCCTTCTTCTTGGACTTCTTCTCCGACACCTCATAGGGCGCCGAGAACAACATCTCCGTCAGGAGAGCAGTTGCTGGATCTTCAGGCAACGGAGTTGGACAGTCGATCCGCTCTGCTATCGCCACATAGTCATGTTCAATCAGTACGATGGCTTAGATTCCTCCCACAAACACACTAAGGAAGGGCACATCTCGTGAAATATAGAGAGCTTACCGGATTGGCGGAGCCTGCGGTCCTCGGTGGTAGGAGGAGGCACTTCGGCCTCCTTGAACAACACCTTCCAGACGTCTTTATGCATCATGTCGAAGAGCTCTCGCAGCATCTGGTGTTTGGCCGAATTGAACTCCCACATGTTGAATGCCCGTCTTTGGCACGGGAGAATCCGGCGAAAGAGCATGACCTGGACCACATTGACAAGCTTGATATTCTTGCTTATCATATTTTTGATGTAGTTCTAGAGTCCGGTCAGCTCCGCAGGCGCACCCCAGGCTAAGCCCTTCCTCTTCCAGGAGGTGAGCCGCATGGGGATGCCAGATCGGAATTCAGGGGCCGCCGCCTAGTTGGCGTCACGCGGCTCGGTGATGTAGAACCACCCCGACTGCCACCCTTTCACGGTCTCCACATAGGAGCCTTCGAGCAAGGTGACGTTGGGCATCTTGCCCACCATTGCACCTCTGCACTCCGCTTGCTGACCGACCACTATCTTCGGCTTCACGTTGAAAATCTTCAGCCACAGGCCGAAGTGGGGCTTGATGTGGAGAAAAGCCTCCCACACGACGATAAACGCCGAGATGTTGAGGATGAAAGTAGGGGCCAGATCATGAAAATCTAGCCCATAGTAAAACATGAGCCCTTGGACAAATGGGTGGAGGGGGAATCCCAGTCCACAGATGAAGTGGGGGAGGAACACAACCCTCTCATGGGGTTCCGGAGTCGGAACGATCTGCCCCGCGTCCAGGAGCCGGCGGGATGTCTGCGGCCAAGTATCCGGCCTCCCAGAGCTTTGTAATGTCCTCCTCCGTGACGGAGGAGGCCATCCACTTACCTCCCGCTCCGGACATGTTTGGAATGGTTGTACGGAGAAGGTGAGAACTGGGGCGCTGGAGCTCGAGCGTGCGAGAATGGATGAGTGAAGGAAGAAGAAGGCGTGGGTGAAAAAGAAGGATCCCTATCTCTTTATATAGGCGGTAGAAACTGTGCACCTCCCCACTTGCCCGTTAAAATCGCTTATTCCCCAAGCTCCATGATTGATGGCACGGTTGGGTTACCCCTGCTCGTATTGATGAGAATCCCGCGATAAGGGGGCATGATCTATGCTTCGAAAAGATGTGTGGAGGAAACCACCTCGTTATGTGCAGTGGCTGGTTGCGGAAAACGGTTCGAATAATGATCGGACCGTGGCGTGATGTCATACTATAAAAAGTTGTCAGCAGATTAGATTTTTGGAATATTGTGCTCTCTATGGTGGTGTGTGGAATTTGTTTTGCAGAGTCGGGCACGATTCTTCTGTTCGAAATCTTCTATGGAGTGCGGAGAAGGAACCCGCCTTTCAATGCCAAAGACAATTTGCACGTCGAACTCATTGTCATTGAAGCCTGGTTCAGGGACTACTGAGGGAGTCCTGGATCAAGGGGTCCTCGGACAGCCAGACTATATACTTTGGCCGGACTATTGGACTATGAAGATACAAGATTGAAGACTTTGTCCCGTTCCGGATGGGACTCTCCTTTGCGTGGAAGGCAAGCTTGACAATTCGGATGTGTATATCTCCTTCTCTGTAATCGACTCTGTGTAACCCTAGCCCCCTCTGGTGTCTATATAAACCAGAGGGTTTGGTCCGTAGGACAACAACAATCATATCATAGGCTAGCTTCTAGGGTTTAGCCTCTACGATCTCGTGGTAGATCAACTCTTGTAATACTCATATCATCAAGATCAATCAAGCAGGAAGTAGGGTATTACCTCCATCGAGAGGACCCGACCTGGGTAAAACATCGCGTCCCCTGTCTCCTGTTACCATTAGCCTTAGACGCACAGTTCAGGACCCCCTACCCGAGATCCGCCGGTTTTGACACAGACAGGTGAATCAAAGGAAAACTCTATGGGCTCAGTGACTGGCATGAACGTCCTTCCTGGAACATGAACTCAAATCATCCAACGCTCCTCTTCTAGTTAAGTGGCGATGTAGGTCTCGGTGAAGCTTGGTATTCCGATGTTCAGGTATCTAATAACTTCCTTCAAGTGTCGTCCAAAAGGTGTATCTTCATCCGGTTGTGTGAACTTGTTCCTTGCATCCGCCATCCTATGGAGTAGCAAAGGAGAGGAGTCAGAAATGAGAAGAGAGTAGTGATCTAGGGTTTTATCTTAGTGGTCGTGTCCTAAAGTCAGCGTGTGCTCTGATACCATCTTGTAGCGACCAGACCTCAAACAGTCTAGTCTCTGTGCATCAGTGTCATACCTAGATTGGTAATGCTGACTCACACAGTACTTGAAGATTTATAACAGAGTTTCAATCACACACTTATTACATCGAATGTCTCAAAAGAGGACTTATTACAATAATATGGCTTAAGGCCATCTAAAAACGATAACAACGAAAGGCTCGGAAGATAAAGTGAGTCCATCAACTCCAACGGCATAGCTAAGTGAAAGACAACGACCTATGGCACCTTACTCGTTGTCTGAAAAGTCTGCAACATGAAGCATTGCAGCCCGAAACGGGTCAGCACATGGAATGTGCTGGCAATGTAACACACAGAATAAATGCTATCACTACATGCATATATGGCTGGTGGAAAGCTCTATGGTTACAATTTTGCATAAAGCCAAATTTTTTCCTACAACAATGGAATAAATTTTATTTAACTATCATGGTGGTTGTAAAACATTGTGAAGGTTCCTCCAACTCAATCCCAATTAAGCATCATCATTAAACCAATAGAATTAATTTAGAGTGATGGGATCAACATGATAATCCAAGAACCAGATACTCAAGATGTCCATAATCGGGGACACGGCTAACCATGATTAGTTTGTACACTCTACAGAGGTTTGCGCACTTTTACCCACAAGAATCGAACACATCCATGGTCGGAGATTCGAGACATAGTCTTTCTGAAGCATTAACTCTCTACTCTGGGTAGACAGTACCACCTACAACCCACTACATCTACTAGTCTACCTCTTCAAGAGCTTCACGCAACTTACTCAACTATGCTAGAGCCCATATTGGCTTGTGGCTGCACACGGAAGTATCTAGCATGAATAATCTTATGATCCCTTCGAGCCTGGGTGGTGGACCGTAGGATGATCACACAGGTACTCTGTGATATCCTAGGACAACACTGGATTCTCCAGGTGCCCTAACAACCACTGGGTACTCCAGGGTGCCTAAAGCAATCCACCCAGATGTGTATTTAAGTAGCCACCTGAAATTAACCATTAATTAACAATACTCATATCTGTCATGGATACACTCACCCAAACCACGTCTACGAGCATATCACGTAGAAGTAACTCCCCAAGGTTTGATAATAAACAAGGGAATAGGTACTACCTCATCATCTACCTCCAAAAACCCACATGTTAATCAGATCCTAACCATGCAATGTTTCAGGGTTGATCTAATGCAATAAAAACTCCAGTTAGAACTTCGGTTTGCAAAAAGAATCAAATCAAACGAAGCAATGAAACACAAACTGCGAAAGAAACTAGATCAATTTACTAATATGGACTAGAGTCAAATTTTACAGTACCAAAATCTTGTTCAAGTTGGTTAAACAGAAAGAGGGAGTCGAGACGAAGATCTAGGCACTTGAATCGCCCGATTCCAATAATCAAGCAAAAAGATAAACTAAACCGAATAGCAGGGTATAAATCGCGATCGAGAATAATCATGGAAAAACCCTGGAAAAAGAAAACTGACGAACAGGCTAACGAACGAACGTTCGCTGTCTGCGGCTAACGGGTGAACACCGTTCGTTAAAATGAATGTACGGATGAACATCCGGTATTTAACTAAACTAGGAAAACCGTATCGATCTAAATAAAAAAACGAAACTGGAGTTTTCGAAATAAAACAGAACAGTTTTATTAAAAAAACTACAACGGCGGCGGCGGTTACCTCCGGCAAGGTCCGGCGGGGCTATGCGGGTTCGGCGGCAGCTCCGGGCGGCACGGAGGTGGCGGCAGCGGCGGCGCTGGGCGACGGCGACGCGGGTCGGCGGTGCGGAACGGCGGCTGCGGCGGCGGGGTGGCGAGAGGGCCCCGGGGTGGTGGCTTATAAAGCCCCCCCATGGTCTCCGACTTGGGAGAGGGGGCGGTGGCGGCAACCCGGACTCCAGCCGGAGTCCGGCGCGGACATGGCGTGCGGTGGCGGCGGCGCTAGGCGGGCCGGCCTGCTCGGCTGGGCTTCGGCCCAGTCGGGCGGGATTTTTTTTAAAAAAAATCCACCAAATAGAAAAAGAATCCTAATAAATATAAAAAAATTCTAAAAATGCCAAAACAAATTTTCACCGTCTAAATGGACAATTTAGAACAAAGTGAACATTTTCTTGGCCTAAAAATGCAATTTTGAAAACGTGCAATTTGTCTAATTCAAATAAAATAGCAATAAAACTCAGAATAAAAATATTATTTGATTTTAATGTTTTCCTCCAATATTTCTTTATTTTTGGGAAGTCATTTTATCCCCTCTCTTTTATTTTTCATATAGAAAATATTTGGAGAGAAAATAATTAAAACCAAATGATCCTCTTTTCAAAATTTGAGAAAACTCAAATATGAAAATAACAAAATCCCAAACTCTCTCCGTGGGTCCTTGAGTTGCGTAGAATTTCTAGGGTCAACCCAAAAATGCAATAAAATATGATATGCAATGATGATCTAATGTATAACATTCCAAATTGGAAATTTGGGATGTTACATACACCCGTTGTATGTGAACGTAGAGTCTATCATACCCGATCATCACGAGGTGCTTCGAAATGATGAACTTTGGCAACGGTGCATACTCGGGGAGAACACTTTTATCTTGAAATTTAGTGAAGGAATCATATTATAATGCTACCGCTGTTCTAAGCAAAATAAGATGCATAAAAGGATAAACATCACATGCAATCTAAATATGTGACATGATATGGCCATCATCATATTGTGCTTTTGATCTCCATCTCCAAAGCATCGTCATGATCTCCATCGTCACTGTCTCGACACCTTGAGCTCCACCATTGCGTTGGGGTCGTCTTGCCAACTATTGCTTCTACAACTATTGATAATGCATAACCATAAAGTAAAGCAATTACATGGCCTTTGCACTTCATACAATAAAGAGACAACCCTAAGGCTCTTGTCGGTTGTCGATATTACAAAACATGATCATCTCATACATCAACATATATCACATCACGTCTTGACCATATCACATCCCAACCTGCCCTGCAAAAACTAGTTAGACGTCCTCTACTTTGTTGTTACAAGTTTTATGTGGCTGCTACGGGCTTCTAGCAAGAACCGTTCTTACCTACACAAAAACCACAATGGTGATTCATCAAGTTTGTTGTTTTAACCTTCTTCAAGGACCGGCCATAGTCAAATTCGATTCAACTAAAGTAGGAGATACAGACACCTGCCATCCACCTTTATGCAAAACTAGTTGCACGTTAGTCGTTGGAACCGGTCTCATGTGCGTGGACATGTAAGATTGGTCTGGGCCGATTCATCCCACAATACCGCCGAAGCAAAATAAGGCGTTGGTGGTAAGCAATATGACTATCACCACCCACAACTCTTTGTGTTCTACTCGTGCATATCATCTACGCATAGACCTAGCTCGGATACCACCGTTGGGAAACGTTGCATGGAAAACAAAAAAAAATCTACGCACACGCAAGATATATCAAGGAGATGCATAGCAACGAGAGGGGAAAGTTTGTCTATGTACCCTCATAGACCGTAAGCAGAAGCATTTAGTAACACGGTTGATGTAGTCGAACTTCTTCACGATCCAACCGATTGAGTACTAAACGTACGACACCTCCGCGTTCAGCACACGTTCAGCTCGGTGACGTCCACACATTCTTGATCTAGCAAAACTACGAGGTAGTGGATGAGTTCTAGAAGCACGACGGCGTGGTGACGGTGATGGTGATGCTATCTCCGCAGGGCTGCACCTAAGCACTACGAAAATATGACCGACGGTGTAAACGATGGAGGGGGAAGCCGCACATGGCTAAGAGATTGTCATGGTTATATGTGGCGCCCCCTCCCACATATATATAGGTGGGGGAGGGAGGAGCATCCAAGGAGGCACCCCGAGTAGGCCGAATCCTACTTGGGGTCCTTCCCTAGTTGCGCCCCCTTACCATATTTGCCGAAGGAGGGAAGGGAAGGGGGGAGAGGAAAGGAAGGGGGAGGCTGAATCCCCCCCTTTCCTTTCTCTTCCCAAGGTCTGCGGCCTAGGAGGGGCGCGTCAGCCCTTGTGGGCTGGTGTGTCCCCCCCTTTGGCCCATGTGGCCCATTAAATCCCTTCTGGTGACCCGATTTCTACCCGGTACATCTCGAAACTCTGCTGGTGTCCAAATATCATCGTCCTATATATCAATCTTTACCTCCGGACCATTCTGGAGCTCCACGTTATGTCTGTGATCTCATATGGGACTCTGAACAACATTCGGTCACCAAATCATATAACACTATATCGTTAACGAATGTTAAGCGTGTGGACCCTACGGGTTCGAGAACTATGTAGACATGACCGAGACACCTCTCTGCTCAATAACCAATAGTGGAACCTGGATGCCCATATTGGTTCCTACATACTCTATGAAGATTTTTATTGGTCGAACCTTGTGAATGCTACCTCTTGAGCACTGCGTTGGTTTTCCCTTGAAGAGGAAAGGGTGATGCAACAAAGTAGCGTAAGTATTTCCCTCAGTTTGTGGCACCCCGGCTCAGAGAAAACCAGAACGCCACGTATTCCAGCCCAAAGATCAAGATGAAGTCTTCTAGAATACGGCACTACTTAGCATAGAACAAACCAACTCTTTATTACAATCTATTTGGGTACATTGGTTACATCGGCATGGCGACACTACGCCTGCCACTGTTGCTCTATGCAAGCAGCAGAACAACACAATGCACCGGAAGAACTCTAGCAGAGGAACAACAACGACGGTGGTGAAATCCAGTCCGTAGGGACTCTGGCTGGAACGCTTATCCTAGCTCACAAACAAGGACTCCACGACAAACAAGCAATCAAATCCGGAATGACCTACAAACTGGCATGGCACGCCAGGTCAGTACATTGAATGTACTTGAAAGCTCACAATAACCAGAAGCATTCAAGACAGACAACAACATGGCAATTACAGGTTAAACAGGAATTATGATGAGATCATCATAACAACATGGCATGACCAACATAAACATGATACAGCTAACACAATATGAACATATTAATCCGACCATACTAGCATGCAACATGATGACACTATATGCACCATTTATTCTGCTCAGGTTACCTCGTAACCAACACATGCATCACTTACCAACCTCGGACATCACACGATCATCTCAGGATCAAATCAATCTTGGTATAAACAATACCGTAGCGATCATTAAATGATCACAAGGAGCTTGATCTTTACCCACGACTTTCGCACAACATCACGAATATCTAACAACTCGGTATCCTCGATACCATCGTGATCCTTACGGCGATCACAACCACGACCAACACTCGGTCTCAAACTGTGATCCTTACCGCGATCACAACCTGACCAATAATTGGCCCTTGATCCTTACGGTGATCACAACCTGACCAATAAATGGCCCGTGATCCTTATGGCAATCACAACCCGACCAATAAATGGCCGGTGATCCTTACAGCGATCACAATCATTAGTTGTCATTAATCAATTTATTCTTATTACTGTTGACTCATGGTGTACCCTACTTTCTAACTGGGCCCTTATCCGCGAGCGCGGCTATCGATAGATTTAATATACACTCTACAGAGGTGAGTACACTGTACCCACACTACGGAACCCATGGCCTTGCACTCCCATTCGGGTGGACCAACGACATTTCGACAAAACCGTTCTACCACCATGACACTCTCCCGACCACTCCGACTCACTCCCCACTGGGCTAAGTCATGGGTGGCCCCATGTCTACCTCAAGACACAACGACCACTGTCGTGGCCCAAAACAATAAACCGTCCCAAACGGGGACATGTGCACATAACAACAACAATGGGCACACAAGGCTTATGTCCGCCTACCTGATTAGGGTAGCGCACGCTCATAACCTTCCCTAGTTGGAGGCACCGGCGAGAGGCACGACAATAGACCCAGTTAGGACCGTCCCATACCGGTAAGCATGGTTGCACTGGTCAGCATCGATTCAGCGGCACCATCACTCAGCCAACAGTTGTTCAAGTTCAATTTAATCCGGTTAACTTGAATGCAAATATGCTAAGCCATGATAAAATGCATGAACATGATATCAACGTAATCATGAGGGTATCACATAACTATCCACCATATCAACAATAAATCATATCCACTGAGCATGGCATACTGACTAGCATGACCATCACCAACATCAACATGTACTACTAGCAAGCATAAACATATGAAAGGAAATACTAGTAGGTAGAACATGATAACAGAGTACAAGACAACATAGCACGAAAGTGAACATGCAAATCTAAACATCAGCGGAACAACGATAACCATCTTTTCAACAAGCAAAAATTTAATAAAGATTCAAGTTGAAAACCATGGCTACTGCATGATTATCAGGCAAGTGGGTATTGTGGCTTGCCTGGGGATGAAAAAGGCACTGGGGAGAAGTGCGAGAAACTCGCGAAGCGAATCGCCGGAAAACATACTCTCTCAGAAGGGGCTGAATAAGGGCAAGGACATAATGGTCATTTTCACAGTGTCAAACCATAGTGAAAGCATGACCAACAGAATGGACTCAATGAAACAAAGAAGTAGGCTTTGGAATCATCTCATTTGGAGCTACGATTAAAAAGTTATGGTGTTTTCTGCCAGGGACCCATCTATAAGAAAAATACTTTCAAACAGGGGCCTGGATAGAAAACTGAAAGCGCATTTGACGAAATACGTTTTCGGTGGATGAAAACGTAGACGCCCAAATGTGTCTCCACTTATCCACGTCAGGGTGGACCGGTCAACGCGGGGCCGGCCCTTGGGTCGCTTACAGGTGGGTCCCACCTTATCCACTCCCTCTCTCTCCTCCCTTCTCTTCTTCTTCTCTCCTACTTCCCAACCAGAACAGGTAGAGGCGAGGCCGCGCGTGTCGGTGTTCTGGGAACGGGGGTACCCAAACTTGCCTGCCTGCGACCTGCAACGTGGCTCAAGGAGTGGCCCAGTACGGCCCATCTTCGTCAACACAAGCTAAAGACCCTCGCGAGGGGCCAAGCCTCACGGGGTGGACGACAGGAAGCTTCCTCAGGCGCAGCCTCATCAGGCTGGCTCGCGAGGAGGCGGAGAGATCAAGGTGGGGTACCTCACGAGGTGCCCGTGACGCAAGCCATGACGAGCGAAGTCAGGCGGGCGCCGGCATGCGCAGTGTCCTTGTTTCCTCTTCGGTGCAAAGGGGGCAAGCGCGGGCCAAGGCATCAGGGAAAGGTTACCATTTCGGTGCAATAAGACCAAGACCATCAGAACGGCAGGACGGAGGTCATTGTGGAGCCTAGGAAGGCGTCATCGTCAGAGTCTTTAGCAGGCGAGGACCAACTTTAGTCAGGATAAGTGTACTAGATGTTCCCCTTCAAAATGGCCAATTGTTGGCGCCCTTCCCGCTCAATATTTGGGAAAAGGACCAGGGCCTTGCTCTATAAATAGGACTAGCCACTCTCAAGGCAAGGGGAGCAGAAATCGACAAATCGAACCTTAGCCAGAACCACCACACTGACAAAAGAACTCCTCCCCTCGCGAGGCAGTTCTTCCCTTGTATTGTTCATCATCAGCCCCTGAGGCAATCCACACAATGGTGGCCTGAACCAGTATAAACCTTGCGTCCCTTGTGTTGTCCTTCGTGTAGCTTGGATCCTTTGCGAGGCGACAAGACGTGAGCCAGAAGGGGGGTGATCTCTGCGCGCACCCGAGAGTTCGAACCTCAAGGGTCTGTCGGAACCCGAAATCCATCATTTGGCGCGCCAGGTAGGGGTGCACCGAAGCTCTCCCTTCCGCCGGCCCGTTCTCCGCCGACATTGCATTTCGCCCACATGGCAGACAACGCGCCACACTCTCCGTTAGCCGATGCCAGCGCTGGGGCCAGGGGGCTCCGAGCCTTGGCCCCCGCCTTGCGGCAGGTGCAGTGGCCACGCAAGTTCAAGCCAGAGGTGCCGCCGCACTACAGCGGCAGGACAGACCCGCTGGTTTTCCTACTGGCGTACGAGCAAGCCGTCCTCAAGGCGGGTGGCGACGACAGGGTGATGGCCAACTGGTTTCCCATGGCCCTCGCTGACGTTGCTCGCATGTGGCTGCTCCACCTACCGGCGGCCTCTGTGACCTCCTAGGAGGAACTGCGCGACCTTTTCCTTGCCCGTTACGGCACGCCAGTGCCCCCGGTCATTGCGGCTCTCCTGGGCGGCTCACAGGCACCACCCTTGAGCCGCTACGTCAAGCCGTTCACCCGCCAGATTGGTGCCACCTCCAAGCACCAAGAAACCCCCCCGGGCTGGGTGGCGCCCAAGGCCGATCTGACCTTCAGCTCGGATGATCACACCTCCAACCCAGCCTGCTCGGGCGCGCTCCCGATGCTGTGCACCCCCACCATCTGCCAGGTGGCCGTCACCAGGACCCTCACCGACGGCGGTGCTGGCCTCAGCGTGCTCTCAGTGGAAGACTTCAGCCTCCTCCACGTGCCGCCAGAGCGGCTTCAGCCCAGCAGGCCCTTCTTGGGCGTCGGAGGCGGTTCCACCGGCTCCCTGGGATAGATCCGCCTCCCGGTGACCTTCGGCACCTACAATAACTTCCGCACGGAGCTGATCGACTTCGACATCGCCCCCATCGGTCTCCCATACAATACCATCCTCAGCTACCCAGCCCTGGCCCAGTTCATGGCCGCAACTCACCCGGCGTACAACCTCATGAAGATGCCCGGGAGCAACGATGTCCTTACCGTGTCCGGAGACACCGGGGATGCGTTGCAAGCACTCAAGCTTGCTTTCAAGACTGCCACAGTGGCTCCGCCCGCCAGCTCAGTCACCCTCGAGCCCAAGAGGGCTGCGCCAGCCAAAAAGAAGTAGCTGTTCAGCCAAGACAAGGCGGAGACCAAGCAGGTACCGGTCGACGAGGACGAGCCCGCTGGTGCTACCTTCACCATAGGTACCAACCTTGAGCCTGAACAGGAGGAGGCCCTGGTCAGTTTCCTGCGCGCAAACAGGAAGGTGTTTGCATGGGAGCCTAATCAGCTGGTGGGAGTCCCAAGGGATGTAATTGGGCATCATCTCAATGTGTGCCCCAACGTGCGCCCTGTGAAGCAAAAGGCAAGGCGGCACTCCACTGAAAAGCAGGCCTTCATCGTCCAAGAGACCCGCAAGTTAGAAGCAGTAGGGGTCATTCGCGAGGTCCGCTACCCTGATTGGCTGGCCAACCCTGTTGTCGTGCCAAAAAAGGGATGAAAGGAACGTATGTGTGTCGACTTCACCAACCTAAACAAAGCCTACCCGCAGGATCCATTCCCGCTCCCTCGCATCGACCAGATTGTTGACTCTACCGCTGAGTGTGACCTATTGTGCTTCCTGGATGCCTTCTCGGGCTATCATACGATCAAGACGGCGGTGGAGGACGTGGAGAAAACGGCCTTCCTGACCCCGTGTGGGTGTACTGCTATACCTGCATGTCGTTTGGGTTGCGCAATGCAAGCGCGACCTTCCAATGATTGATGCACATTGCTCTGGGACGACAACTCAGGAGGAACGTTGAAGCTTACATTGATGACATTGTGGTGAAGTCTAGGGAGGCGAAAATCCTGATATAGGACTTGGAAGAAACCTTCGCGAGCCTCAACGAGGTCGACTTGCGGCTCAACCCGGAGAAGTGTGTGTTTGGAGTCCCCTCTGGGCTATCTCCTGGGCTTCCTCGTATCCCACACGGGCATTGAGGCTAACCCAGAGAAGGTCAAGGCAGTCGAAGACATGAGCCCGCCAAAGACCCTCAGGGAAATGCAGAAGCCCACCGGGCGTGTAACCGCTTTAGGACGTTTCATCTCCAAGCTGGGAGAGCGAGCGCTGCCCTTCTTCAAGCTGATGAAGAAGAAAGGCCCCTTTGAATGCACTGAAGAGGCCGACAAAGCATTCCAAGACCTCAAGAGGTACCTTACTAACCCCCCGGTAATGGTGGCTCCACGCCCTCGGGAGCCCCTGGCGCTCTACCTTGCAGCCACCCCTTACTCTGCTAGTGCAGCCCTGGTGGAAGTTAGAAAGGAGCGCCATGCCTCGGCCGTAGCCACACTCCCGGCCAAGGCAGGGCAAGACCAGGAAGGCCTCGCAAAGACCACGACCATGGCAGAAAGGGATTAACTTCATCAGGGGAACGCACCTGGAGCGGAGGAGGCTCCCTCAGGCGACCAAGGACTGAGGACCACGCCGCCTCAGGAGGTACCTCAACCTCCAGAGGACACGGGCCGTGCCAGCACCCTCAACCTCGTCGAGCACCCGGTGTACTTCGTCAGTACAGTGCTACGGGACGCGAGGGCACGGTACCCAATGCCCCAAAAACTCCTCCTCGCACTATTAGTGGCCTCGCGCAAGCTGCGGCACTACTTTCAAGGCCATCCCATCAAGGTCGTCTCAGCCTACCCCCTAGAAAGGGTACTCAAGAGCCCCAATTCAGCAGGGAGGGTCGCCGAATGGAACATCGAACTGCAAGCATTCCATCTAGAATTCAACACTACTAGGGTAGGGAGCTGCGCTCGCAGATTTCATGGCGGAATGGACAGAGGCGCCAGGGCTCAAAATGGACGAGGACTGTTCGCTCTTCCCGGGGAGCAAAGCACCGGACGGTTGGGTAATGTACTTCGACGGGGCGTTCTCACGGTAGGGCGCAGGGGCTGGTGCAGTGCTCATCTCCCCCACTCAGGACAAGCTTTACTATGTCGTGCAGCTCTGCTTCCAGCATGGGGAGAAGGTCTCCAGCAACATAGCAGAGTACGAGGGCCTGATAGCGGGCTTAAAGGCAGCAGTCGCCTTGGGGGTAAAATGAATCACCATCAAGGGTGACTCGCAACTCCTCGTCAACTTCTCCAACAAGGTGTACGAGCCGAAGGACGAGCACATGGAAGTGTACCTCGCGGAGGTCCGCAAGATGGAGAAACAGTTCTGGGGGTTGGAGTTGCAGCATGTGCCTCACGTCACCAATCAAGAGGCTGACGACATCGCCAAGAGGGCATCCAGGCGGCTGCCTCAGGAACCTGGCGTCTTTGAGGAGCGACTCTTCAAACCCTCGGCGACACCGTCGCTATCGAGCACAGCGCAACCTAGGGAGGAGCTCCCTCAGCCGCCCGCCTCGGGGGCCCCGGCCTGCAGCCCGGCCTCAGGGGCACGCCTGCTCCTGGTGTTGGAGTCTCAGGAAGGATGTTGGATGGCAGAATTCAAGGACTACTTGGTGCAAGGGACCATGTCAGAGAAGGAAGAGGACGCGGAGCGCGTGGCGTGGCAAGCCACGGCCTACTGCATCAAGGATGGGGAGCTCTACCAGAGGTGGCCAAATGACGTGTCCCTATGTTGCATTCCTAGAGAGCAAGGGAAGGAGGTGTGGGCGGACATACACGATGGAGACTGTGGGCACCACTCATCCTTGCGAACCTTCGTTGGCAAGGCGTTCTGTAGTGGGTTCTACTGGCCCATAGCACTCAGCGACGCCGTTGAGCTGGTGAAGGCTTGTGAGGCCTGCCAATTCCATGCCAAGCAGATCCACCAGCCGGCGGGAGCACTGCAGACCATACCCCTCTCATGGCCTTTCGCAGTCTGGGGGCTGGACATTCTGGGCCTGTTCCCTCGGGCGCCAGGGGGTTACCGCTACCTCTACGCCGCCGTGGACAAGTTCACCAAGTGGGCTGAGGTGGAAGCTGTCTGCACCATACTCGCGGGCTCAGCAGTCAAGTTCATTAAGGGCCTCGTGAGCTGATTTGGGGTGCCTAACCGCATTATCACCGACAACGGTTCGCAGTTCACCAGCAATCTCTTAAAAATGTACTGTGCTAACCTTGGAACGCAGATCTGCTACGCCTCGGTGGCACACCCACGGAGCAACGGCGAGGCCAAGCGAGCCAACGCGGAGGTCCTGAGGGCCTCAAAACCAGGACCTTCAAGAAGAAGCTGGAGGCCTGCGGCAGGGGCTGGTACGACGAGCTCCAATCCGTGTTATGGTCTATCCGCACGACCGCGGCCAAGCCGACTGGCGAGACCCCGTTCTTCCTTGTCTACGAAGCTGAGGCCGTCCTCCCTCGTGAGGTCAGGCATCATTCCGCATGGGTCCTGGCATTCGACGAGGTGCGGCAGGACACCATGCGAGGGACGGATCTCGTGTTGGGGGAGGAACACCGTCGAGAAGCCGTGCTGCGAGCGGCAAGATACCAACAGGCACTGCGGCGATACCACTGCTGCAACATCTGCCCCAGAACTCTTGAGGTAGGGGACCTCGTGCTCAGACGGGTTCTCTCTAGGGAGGGGCTGCATAATCTCTCTCCCATGTGGGAGGGCCCATTCAAGGTTGTTCATGTTTCCAGGCCCGGCTCCGCACGCTTGGAGACCCAGGAGGGGGTACCCGTCCAGAATGCATGGAACATTCAATATCTCCGAAGGTTCTACCCTGAGCAAGGCCCGGTGCCTGTGAAGAAGGCGAATGCCTGTGAAGCTGCCACATTTTGGAAAAGGCCCGGTGCCTGTGAAGAAGGCGAATGCCTGTGAAGTTGCCACATTTTGGAAAAGGCCCGGTACTTGTGAAGAAGGCGAATGCCTGTGAAGCTGCCACATTTTGGAAAAGGCCTGGTGCCTGTGAAGAAGGTGAATGCCTGTGAAGTTGCCACGTTTTGGAAAAGTTCCGGTGCCTGTGAAGAAGGCGAATGCCTGTGAAGTTGCCGCATTTTGGAAAAGGTCCGGTGCCTGTGAAGAAGGCGAATGCGTGTGAAGCTCGCCGCCCGTGAATCTCTCACATAATAATGAGTGGGGCTGTACATGCCCCGGAGTCTCCGGAGTGCCTCCCTCGGGCCTCGGGGGCTCCCGCCCATGCCCAGTGGCAGCACTTAGCTCCGCGCTGGTGAGAAGACATCAAAGACTAGATTAGGTGCCGAACGTGGATTTTTCATTTGCTTTATGTAGTTGGCTTGTTCGTTCCTATTTGAAGTTTTATTGGAGTTGTTGCCGTCTCTAGTTTGTGACCCTCTGCCTTTTTCACTCACTTGCCTTGTTTTTCTCTCGTGCAAGTCTCGTGAGGGAGGTGCACGGGCACCCTCGCGAGTGTTTTCTGCCGCGGTCATTTGAAGCTTTCCTATCCGAGTCTGCTGCGGGAGCACTCCTCCCAGACCGTGCCCCACGGGCATCGCGACGCGAGCACGGGACCTGGGTTGGTCGCCCCCGCTACCAAGGCTGGAAACTACCCTTACCGACTAACCCTTGCAGGACATGAAACGCACGGCGAGGCCCTGGCCTCGGGAGGCGAGGACCACAACAAGCCTCCACGAGCTAAGTAATTTCCGCACATGAGCACGCGGCAGGAAAGCATGGCATGGAAATGGCAGAAACAGCGCGATAATTAACAGCAACAGTTCAACACGCCCCCGTGGGGCCCCAGACTACCTTCCTTTTTGCGCAGGGAAGGAAGAAAAACAAAATAGGCATGACTTGCTCGGCACCCACTCGCGGCGAGGGCTCGTACTGCCCCCGAGGATTAGCTGGATCCCATCTCCCGCTTCACCGGGGCACGACGGCGGACCGACCCACTGCCTTCCCCCAGGCGGGCGCGACAGTGCGGGGGCTAGTCGCAGCCACCACTAGAGGAGCTGCCGTCTGAAGGAGAGTCACCGAAGCTTGGCGGGCCCCGGGCACCATTACCCGCGCGCCTGCCGCCACCTTCATCCTGATCAATGCCGGGGCTGGGCTCGTGGCCACGGTCATCGTCTTTGGGGCAGCACCCAGCATGTCGGCCGTCTTCCCCAAATGCCCTCACATAAAGGGTGGCATCGCCGTCGAACTTGAAGTGCAGGGTGCACCTCCAGCTCAGGCCACGCGCGGGGGCAAAAGTTTGCCTGCTGCGGGTCAGGGCCTCTTCCCCGACGACGGAGACCTCCAGCGAAGCCCAGGAGGCCCTGGTGCAGCAACCATCTACCTGAACCCAGAGGCCGCCCGGAGCGCCGGCTAGAAGTTCACCTACAAAGAAGCGGGGGACCTGGAGCCAGGTGCTGGTCGGGTTCGGCGACCACACGACGAACTCCGGCAGCACCTTCACCGAGCGGAAGCGTGGCCTGGGGGTCACGCAGCCACAGCGTACTTCCCATCGGCAGTCGGGCGCTCATCGCCGCGTAGAGGACCGCTCCCACGACCACGGGAAGCCACCGCGGGGTCCGTGGGATGCTTGCGAGGGCGGCCCCGGCCATGCTTGGTCGGGGGAGAGTCAGGCCCTTCCTGACGAGCCTTTCCCTTCTCCATGGCCGAGAACCTCTTCGGCGGAGCCATGGGGATGGCGAGCGGCCGGAATGGACAGAAAGGAGTAGCAGGAAGGGATGGACTAGAAGGGCTCACGCCGTTCCGTACATATAACCGGAGGAGGCCAACCGTCGGCCTCCATGATCACAGGTAATCATGACTCATTTTGCATGCAGGGACTTGTCAAGTCATGCAGTTGCCGAGGCATCGTGGGGAAGCGGGGACGCCCACGTCCAATCAACCGCCACGCGACACCCAAGGTCGCAGGCTGTTGGGGCCCGCAGCGCTTCGCACTTGCCCCTTCACTTCTCTCCTAAGCCAAGTCCGGGCGCGCCTTGGACCCGGGGGCTACTGTCGGCATTCTGGGAATGAGGGTACCCAGAGTTGCCTGCCTGCAGCCTGCAGCGTGGCTCAAGGAGTGGCCCAGTACGACCCATCTTCATCAACACAAGCTCAAGACCCTCGTGAGGGGCCAAGCCTCGCGGGGCGGACGACAGGAAGCTTCCTCAGGCGCAACCTCGTTAGGTTGGCTCGCGAGGAGGCGGAGAGATCAAGGCGGGGTACCTCACGAGGTGCCCGTGACGCAAGCCATGACGATCGAAGTCAGGCGGGCGCCAGGCGGGCGCCGGCCTGTGTAGTGTCCTTGTTTCCTCTTCGGTGCAAAGGGGGCAAGCATAGGCCAAGGCATCAGGCAAAGGTTACCATTTTGGTGCAATAAGACCAAGACCAGCAGAACGGCAGTACGGAGGTCATCGTGGAGCCCAGCAAGGCGTCATCTTCGGAGTCTTTAGCAGGCGACGACCAACTTTAGTCAGGATAAGTGTACTAGATGTTCCCCTTAAAAATGGCCAATTATTGGCGCCCTTCCCGCTCAATATTTGGGAAGAGGACCAGGGCCTTGCTCTATAAATAGGACTAGCCGCTCTCAAGGCAAGGGGAGGGGAAATCGACAAATCGAAGCTTAGCCAGAACCACCACACCAACACAAGAACTCCTCCCCTCGCGAGGCAGTTCTTCCCTTGTATTGTTCATCATCAGCCCCTGAGGCAATCCACACACCACACACTGGAGTAGGGTATTACACCACAATGGTGGCCTGAGCCAGTGTAAACCTTGCGTCCCTTGTGTTGTTCTTCGTGTAGCTTGGATCCTTTGCGAGGCGACGAGACGTGAGCCGGTAGGGGGGTGATCTCCGCGCGCACCCCAGAGTTCGAACCTCAAGGGTCTGTCGGAACCCGAAATCCGATAGCATGCTCCGGCGACTCACCAGGCCAACTCTGGCCGAACCAGGTGGAGCTGGGACCATCGATGGACTTGGGAGGAGGTGCCGCGTCCATCCCGCAGCGAAGAGATCTCTAGAGAGAGCTAGGGCCGCCGCGGGTGGAGGAAACAGAGAGCACAGCCGGCTTTGGCCGATCAATGGAGGCGCGGCCACAGGGCCTCCGGTGACGAACGAATGGGTTGGGGAGGCTCTACGGGGCATGGAGAAGCAGGTGGTGGTGGTGGAATGGAGGGAAAGGGCTTGGTTCGACCGAAACAAGGAGGGGCAGAGGCGGCGGCCATGGCGGCCATTGGGGGGCTCGGGAGCTCCTGGAGCTCGGGGAAGTTGCTAGGCGGGGCACTGGGAGGTGGGTGAGGCTGGTGGTGAGCTCGGAGAGGCTCGGGGAAGGCTTAAATAGCCGCGGGGCGAGGGGGCCGAGCTGGCACCGCCGCAGATGCACGGCCAGCATCGCGGACGCGTGGCCAGCGCCACGGATGCGTGCTTGCACGCATGGACATGGCGGTAGATGACACAGGAGGCACAGGGCAGAGCTCACGGGGTAGAAGAGGTCGAGGGAGGCAGGGAGGAAGACGACGGCGACGAACCGAGCCAAAAAGCCATTGTGCTCTTGTGGGCATTCGACGGCGAGCGTCGGTGAGGAAGCGAACGGAGGGGGAGAGGGGTCCAGGGGAACGGCGATGATGAGAGGAAGCCAAGGGACATGCTCACGAGCGCGAAGACAGCGACAGGGGGAGGGGGTCCAGCACAAACATCCACTGGACGCGGCCACTGCACACAGAGCGTGCGCACAGGCACGCCATTGTCATGGTCACCGCGTGCACTGGCATCAAGAGGGGCCAAATGGCTGGCAAATGTTGTCTAGTGTTAAGTCCTTCGATGGGTGGTTTCAACTAAGGTGGTAGATTGGAGAAAACAACTACGGTTAAAAGGTTAGTGAGCTCTGAAGTTTACTGCAGTAAACTTTATCAGCTCAATGTGATCAACAGGGGGCTGCTATGTGTCAAGTGTTATGTCTAGGGTGTTTAGGCTAGGAAGGACTACATTCCTGGGGAGTTTGGGAAGAAATGGACCAAGAATGAATATAGTTGCTTCTCAACTGCATTTTTGGTCCAGAAATAAGGATCATGAAGGTGCACTCACATGGAGTGTCAACTTGGGCTAATATTGGGCAAAGCATGATCATATTGTCATATGAAGATGCTGTAAAAAGCTCATGCCAAATGGCCAAGCCAAAATGGCACTTGCTTCACAAACATCTCTGCTGACCAGAAATTTGGAATAATTATGGTGATCAAATGGTTCAATGAAATGATGCCAAAATTGGTGGAGAGATGGTTTATGGGTAGAATAATGATCTGTTAATTTATCAGGATTTTTGAAGCAATATAAAATGCATTTGCTTCGCAACCTGAAAATATTGCCAGAATCAAAGATTTGCTCCTGTGGTCACATAGATGATTGGATGGGGCGGCAAATGGGTGGAGGGGGTTAATATGAACACATTAAGAAGGGTGCAAAAGTTCACCTCATTTGGATACTCCTAACTAGTACTTCCTTCACAAAGTCTTCTGTTTGACAGAAACTTTGAAAATTCACTAAGGAAGACTGGCTAGGCAAATAAAGTTGAACTTGTTCATGTGGCAATTATTTGGTCATATAAACATGAACAAAATGGTTGGGAGCTACTAGGAAAAATATAAATGACACTTCCTTCACAAAGTGCCGTTTAGAGCAGAATAGAAAAAGGAATATTGGGGAATTATTTTTGAACATGGCAATGAAAAGTTTTGCCATATTTGATCAAGATATGACCCAAACAATTTATGAGAATTATTTGGGAATAGTAGGAGTGAGGGAAATATAGGTTGCTTCACAACCTAGGGCAATCTAAGTTATTCCTTTAATAGAAAAGGAATATTCCCAACAAAAAGAATATTGGGATATGGGCTAGGATGGAAATGACAGGGTCTAGGGAAGGATTTCGGAATGAAAGGCCACTCTGGAAGCAAAGAAGATGTCATCTTCTTCAGTTTCCAGACCACAAAGCCATGGAAAAAGAAAACTCAGGAAAAAACCTCAAAAAAACAAAAGAAAAAGAAAGGTCCAAAAATCAGGCTGTCACAAACCATACCCCCTTAGGCTTTGTTCGGTTACACCCTGTCCTAAAAGGATTTGAGGGGATTGGGGGGGATTTGACTTGTAGAGGATTTAATCCACCTCAATCCCTGTCAAAACCCCTCCACAACCCTGTCAATCAAACATGGCCTTAAAGAAATCTCGTCCTCGAGATTTGGTTGCTCAGGGAACTAGCATGAATATTCTGACTTAAGGAAACCGTTTCCAATTCCCATTAATTTTTTATCTGACTGGCCCTGTGTGGTTTGATTCACTGTATCCTCCTTCTGATAGATCTTACCTTGCTTGTTCATGCTTATATAGGCTCCAATTTCTTTTTAGATCTGTTGAATAGCTGAGTGTGATTTGATTATCATGACTGAAATATATGTCTGTCTCAAATCCAAAAGTGATTTCCGCTGGGTGTGCCACCTGGCACTAACAACCTTTCATGTAATGATGATCAGAATTTTCTGATGAAAACTCAAGCTCTGACTCATTGCATTGGGTTTCTCCACTAAATGCAGGTCCGAACAGTGAGTTAAAACATAACCGTTTCCTGATAGATTCTGACTCATCGCAGAAGTTTCTGAATTGTTCTGACTGACTTCACTGTCTTGAGCCTAAGATCCGTTCCAAATATTTGATTGTCTCTTGTCGCGGCCAGCATAAAGGGTTTGGTGTTGGGGAACGTTGCATAAAATAAAAAAATTCCTACGTTCACCAAGATCAATCTATGAGTTCATCTAGCAACGAGAGAGGGGAGTGCATCTACATACCCTTGTAGATCACGAGCGGAAGCGTTCAAGAGAACGGGGTTGAGGGAGTCGTACTCGTCGTGATCCAAATCACCAGAGATCCTAGCGCCGAACGGACGACACCTCCGTGTTCAACACACGTACGGTCAGCGTGACGTCTCCTCCTTCTTGATCCAGCAAGGGGGGAGGAGAGGTTGATGAAGATCCAGCAGTACGACAGCGTGGTGTTGGATGCAGCAGGGTTCGGGCAGAGCTTCGCCGAGCTTCTGCGAGAGGGATAGGTGTAGCAGAGGAGAGGGAGGCGCCAAGACTTCAGGGTGCGGCTGCCCTCCATCCCCCCTGTTTATATAGGGACCCCTAGGGGGGGCGCCGGCCCTGGAGATGGGATCTCCCAAGGGGGGGCGGCGGCCAAGGGGGGTGGAGTGCCCCCCAAGGCAAGTGGAGGCGCCCCCTCCCCTAGAGTTCCCAACCCTAGGCGCAGAGGGAGCCCAGGGGGGGGCACCAGCCCACCAGGGGCTGGTTCCCCTCCCACTTCAGCCCATGGGGCCCTCCGGGATGGGTGGTCCCACCCGGTGGACCCCCGGGACCCTTCCCGAAACTTTCCCGATGGCCAAAACTCGACTTCCCATATATAATTATTTACCTCCGGACCATTCCGGAACTCCTCGTGACGTCCGGCATCTCATCCGGGACTCCGAACAACTTTTGGTTTGCTGCATACTCATATTCATACAACCCTAGCATCACCGAACCTTAAGTGTGTAGACCCTACGGGTTCGGGAGACATGTAGACATGACCGAGACGGCTCTCCGGTCAATAACCACTAGCGGGATCTGGATACCCATGTTGGCTCCCACATACTCCTCGATGATCTCATTGGATGAACCACGATGTCGAGGATTTAAGCAACCCCGTATACAATTCCCTTTGTCAATCGGTACGTTACTTGCCCGAGATTCGGTCGTCGGTATCCCAATACCTTGTTCAATCTCGTTACCGGCAAGTCACTTTACTCGTACCGTAATGCATGATCCCGTGACCAGACACTTGGTCACTTTGAGCTCATTATGATGTTGCATTACCGAGTGGGCCCAGAGATACCTCTCCGTCATACGGAGTGACAAATCCCAGTCTCGATCCGTGTTAACCCAACAGACACTTTCGGAGATACCTGTAGTGCACCTTTATAGCCACCCAGTTACATTGTGACGTTTGGTACACCCAAAGCACTCCTACGGTATCCGGGAGTTACACGATCTCATGGTCTAAGGAAAAGATACTTGACATTGGAAAAGCTCTAGCAAACGAACTACACGATCTTTGTGCTATGCTTAGGATTGGGTCTTGTCCATCACATCATTCTCCTAATGATGTGATCCCATTATCAATGACATCCAATGTCCATAGTCAGGAAACCATGACTATCTGTTGATCAATGAGCTAGTCAACTAGAGGCTCACTAGGGACATATTGTGGTCTATGCATTCACACGTGTATTACAATTATAGCATGAATAAAAGACAATTATCATGAACAAGGTAATATAATAATGATACTTTTATTATTGCCTCTAGGGCATATTTCCAACAGTCTCCCACTTACACTAGAGTCAATAATCTAGTTACATTGTGATGAATCGAACACCCATAGAGTTCTGGTGTTGATCATGTTTTGCTCGCGGAAGAGGTTTAGTTAACGGATCTGCGACATTCAGATCCGTATGTACTTTGCAAATATCTATGTCTCCATCTTGAACATTTTCACGGATGGAGTTGAAACGACGCTTGATGTGCCTGGTCTTCTTGTGAAACCTAGGCTCCTTGGCAAGGTCAATAGCTCCAGTGTTGTCACAGAAGAGAGTGATTGGCCCCGACGCATTGGGTATGAATCCTAGGTCGGTGATGAACTCCTTCATCCATATTGCTTCATGTGCTGCCTCTGAGGCTGCCATGTACTCCGCTTCACATGTAGATCGCGCCACGACGCTCTGCTTGCAACTGGACCAGCTTACTGCTCCACGATTCAACATATACACTTATCCGGTTTTTGACTTAGAGTCATCCAGATCTGTGTCGAAGCTAGCGTCGACGTAACCCTTTACGACGAGCTCTTCGTCACCTCCATAAACGAGAAACATGTCCTTTGTCCTTTTCAAGTACTTCAGGATATTCTTGACAGCTGTCCGGTGTTCCTTGCCGGGATTACTTTGGTACCTTCCTACCAAACTTACGGCAAGGTTTACATCAGGTCTGGTACACAGCATGGCATACATAATAGATCCTATGGCTGAGGCATAGGGGATGACACTCATCTCTTCTTTATCTTTTGCCTTGGTCGGGCATTGAGCCGAGCTCAATCTCACACCTTGCAATACAGGCAAGAACCCTTTCTTGGACTGATCCATTTTGAACTTCTTCAATATCTTATCAAGGTATGTGCTTTGTGAAAGACCTATGAGGCGTCTCGATCTATCCCTATAGATCTTGATGCCTAATATGTAAGCAGCTTCTCCAAGGTCCTTCATTGAAAAACACTTATTCAAGTAGGCCTTAATGCTGTCTAAAAGTTCTATATCATTTCCCATCAAAAGTATGCAATCTACATATAATATGAGAAATGCTACAGAGCTCCCACTCACTTTCTTATAAACGCAGGCTTCTCCATAAGTCTGCATAAACCCAAATGCTTTGATCATCTATCAAAGCGAATGTTCCAACTCCGAGATGCTTGCACCAGCCCATAAATGGATCGCTGGAGCTTGCATAACTTGTTAGCATTCTTAGGATCGACAAAACCCTCCGGCTGCATCATATACAGTTCTTCCTTAAGATAGCCGTTAAGGAATGCCGTTTTGACGTCCATCTGCCATATCTCATAATCATAGTATGCGACAATTGCTAACATGATTCGGACGGACTTCAGCTTCGCTACGGGAGAGAAAGTCTCATCGTAGTCAACCCCTTGAACTTGCCGATAACCGCTAGCGACAAGTCGAGCTTTATAGATGGTAACAGTACCATCTGCGTGCGTCCTCTTCTTAAAGATCCATTTGTTTTCTATCGCTCGCCGATCATCGGGCAAGTCTGTCAAAGTCCATACTTTGTGTTCATACATGGATTCTATCTCGGATTGCATGGCTTCAAGCCATTTGTTGGAATCTGGGCCCGCCATCGCTTCTTCATAGTTTGAAGGTTCACCGTTGTCTAACAACATGATTTCTAGGACAGGGTTGCCATACCACTCTGGTGTGGAACGTGTCCTTGTGGACCTATGAAGTTCATTAGCAACTTGATCCGAAGTACCTTGATCATTATCATTAATTTCCTCTCCAGTCGGTGTAGGCACCACAGGAACATTTTCCTGAGCTGCACTACTTTCCGGTTCAAGAGGTAGTACTTCATCGAGTTCTACTTTCCTCCCACTTACTTCTTTCGAGAGAAACTCTTTATCCAGAAAGGATCCGTTCTTGGCAACAAAGATCTTGCCCTCGGATCTGAAGTAGAAGGTATACCCAATGGTTTCCTTAGTGTATCCTATGAAGACGCATTTTTCCGACTTGGGTTTGAGATTTTCAGGTTGAAGTTTCTTGACATAAGCATCGCATCCCCAAACTTTTAGAAACGACAGCTTAGGTTTCTTCCCAAACCATAATTCATACGGTGTCGTCTCGACGGATTTAGACGGAGCCCTATTTAAAGTGAATGTAGCTGTCTCTAGAGCGTATCCCCAAAATGATAGCGGTAAATCGGTAAGAGACATCATAGATCGCACCATATCCAATAGAGTGCGATTACGACGCTCGGACACACCGTTACACTGAGGTGTTCCAGGCGGCGTGAGTTGTGAAATGATTCCACATTTTCTTAAGTGTGTACCAAATTTGTGACTTAAATATTCTCCTCCACGATCTGGTCGTAAGAATTTTATCTTTCGGTCACGTTGATTCTCTACTTCATTCTGAAATTCCTTGAACTTTTCAAAGGTCTCAGACTTGTGTTTCATCAAGTAGACATACCCATATCTACTTAAGTCAACAGTGAGAGTGAGAACATAACGATATCCTCCGCGAGCCTCAATGCTCATTGGACCACACACATCAGTATGTATGATTTCCAATAAGTTGGTTGCTCGCTCCATTGTTCCGAAGAACGGAGTCTTGGTCATTTTTCCCATGAGGCATGGTTCGCATGTGTCAAATGATTCATAATCGAGAGACTCTAAAAGTCCATCAGCATGGAGATTCTTCATGCGCTTGACACCAATGTGACCAAGGCGGCAGTGCCACAAGTATGTGGGACTATCGTTATCAACTTTACATCTTTTGGTATTCACACTATGAATATGTGTAACATTACGTTCGAGATTCATTAAGGATAAACCATCGACCATCGGGGCATGACCATAAAACATATCTCTCATATAAATAGAACAACCATTATTCTCGGATTTAAATGAGTAGCCATCTTGCATTAAACGAGATCCAGACACAATGTTCATGCTCAAACTTGGCACTAAATAACAATTATTGAGGTTTAAAACTAATCCCATGGGTAAATGTAGAGGTAGCGTGCCGACGGCGATCACATCGACCTTGGAACCATTCCCGATGCCCATCGTCACCTCGTACTTCGTTAGTCTCCGCTTATTCCGCAGCTCCTGCTGTGAGTTACAAATATGAGCAACAACACCGGTATCAAATACCCAGGAGTTACTACGAGTACTGGTAAGGTACACATCAATTACATGTATATCACATATACCTTTAGTGTTGCCGGCCTTCTTGTCCGCTAAGTATTTGGGGCAGTTCCGCTTCCAGTGACCCTTCCCTTTGCAATAAAAGCACTCAGTCTCAGGCTTGGGTCCATTCCTTGACTTCTTCCCGGCAACTGGCTTACCGGGCGCGGCAACCTCTTTGCCGTCCTTCTTGAAGTTCTTCTTACCCTTGCCCTTATTGAACTTGGTGGTTTTATTGACCATCAACACTTGATGTTCTTTCTTGATTTCTACCTCTGCCGACTTCAGCATGGAAAATACTTCAGGAATAGTTTTCACCATCCCCTGCATATTGTAGTTCATCACAAAGCTCTTGTAGCTCGGTGGGAGCGACTGAAGGATTCTGTCAATGACCGCCTCGTCCGGGAGGTTAATGTCCAGCTGGGACAGGCGGTTGTGCAACCTAGAAATTTTGAGTATGTGCTCACTGACAGAACTATTTTCCTCCAACTTACAACTATAGAACTTGTCGGAGACATCATATCTCTCGACCCGGGCATGAGCTTGGAAAACCATTTTCAGCTCCTCGAACATCTCATATGCTCCGTGTTGCTCAAAACGCGTTTGGAGCCCCGGTTCTAAGCTGTAAAGCATGCCGCACTGAACGAGGGAGTAATCATCAGCACGTGACTGCCAAGCGTTCATAACTTCTTGGTTCTCTGGGATGGATGCTTCACCTAGCGGTCCTTCTAGGACATATGCTTTCTTGGCAGCTATGAGGATGATCCTCAGGTTTCGGACCCAGTCCGAATAGTTGCTGCCATCATCTTTCAGCTTGGTTTTCTCTAGGAACGCGTTGAAGTTCATGTTGACATGAGCGTTGGCCATTTGATCTACAAGACATATTTTGCAAAGATTTTAGACTAAGTTCACGATAATTAAGTTCATCTAATCAAATTGTTTAATGAACTCCCACTCAGATTTGACATCCCTCTAGTCATCTAAGTGTTACATGATCCGAGTCGACTAGGCCGTGTCCGATCATCACGTGAGACAAACTAGTCATCATTGGTGAACATCTCCATGTTGATCGTATCTTCCATACGACTCATGTTCGACCTTTCGGTCTCTGTGTTCCGAGGCCATGTCTGTACATGCTAGGCTCGTCAAGTTAACCCTAAGTGTTTTTGCATGTGTAAAACTGTCTTACACCCGTTGTATGTGAACATAAGAATCTATCACACCCGATCATCACGTGGTGCTTCGAAACGACGAACTTTAGCAACGGCGCACAGTTAGGGGGAACACTTTCTTGAAACTATTATAAGGGATCATCTTATTTACTACCGTCGTTCTAAGTAAACAAGATGCATAAACATAATAAACATCACATGCAATTATATAGTAGTGACATGATATGGCCAATATCACATAGCTCCTTTGATCTCCATCTTCGGGGCTCCATGATCATATTTTTCACCGGCATGACACCATGATCTCCATCATCATGATCCCCATCATCGTGTCTCCATGAAGTTGCTTGCCAACTATTACTTCTACTACTATGGCTAACGGTTAGCAATAAAGTAAAGTAATTACATGGCGTTAAATCATTGACATGGAGGTCATACAATAATTAAGACAACTCCCATGGCTCCTTCCGGTTGTCATACTCATCGACATGCAAGTCGTGATTCCTATTACAAGAACATGATCTCATACATCACAATATATCATTCATCATTCATCACAACTTTTGGCCATATCACATCACAAAGCAATTGCTGCAAAAACAAGTTATACGTCCTCTAATTGTTGTTGCATCTTTTACGTGGCTGCAATAGGGTTCTAGCTAGAACGTTTTCTTACCTACGAATAACCACAACGTGATTTGTCAACTTCTATTTACCCTTCATAAGGACCCTTTTCATCGAATCCGCTCCAACTAAGGTGGGAGAGACGGAAACCCGCTAGCCACCTTATGCAACTAGTGCATGTCAGTCGGTGGAACCTGTCTCATGTAAGCGTACGTGTAAGGTCGGTCTGGGCGGCTTCATCCCACAATACCGCTGAAGCAAAATAAGACTAGTATTGGCAAGAAAGTTGACAACATCTACGCCCACAACAGATTTGTGTTCTACTCGTGCAATAGAGAACTACGCATAGGCCTAGCTCATGATGCCACTGTTGGGGCACGTTGCATAAAATAAAACAAAATCCTACGTTCACCAAGATCAATCTATGAGTTCATATAGCAACGAGAGAGGGGGGTGCATCTACATACCCTTGTAGATCGCGAGCGGAAGCGTTCAAGAGAAC
The DNA here is from genome assembly GCF_002162155.2 of Triticum dicoccoides. Lineage (NCBI taxonomy): Eukaryota > Viridiplantae > Streptophyta > Magnoliopsida > Poales > Poaceae > Triticum > Triticum dicoccoides. The sequence goes on along the minus strand of NC_041391.1, from coordinate 194,674,049 downwards.
GGGGATGAGGGAGTCATACTCGTCGTGATCCAAATCACCGGAGATCCTAGCGCCGAACGGACGGCACCTCCGCGTTCAACACACGTACGGTCAGCGTGACGTCTCCTCCTTCTTGATCCAGCAAGGGGGGGAGGAGAGGTTGATGAAGATCCAACAGCACGACGGCGTGGTGGTGGATGCAGTAGGGTTCCGGCAGAGCTTCGCCGAGCTTCTGCGAGAGGGAGAGGTGTAGCAGAGGAGAGGGAGGCGCCAAGACTTCAGGGTGCGGCTGCCCTCCGTCCCCCCTCTTTATATAGGGACCCCTATGGGGGGTGCCATCCCTGGAGATGGGATCTCCCAAGGGGGGGCGGCGACCAAGGGGGGTGGAGTGCCCCCCAAGGCAAGTGGAGGCGCCCCCTCCCCTAGAGTTCCCAACCCTAGGCGCAGAGGGGGGCCCAGGGGGGGGCGCACCAGCCCACCAAGGGCTGGTTCCCCTCCCACTTCAGCCCATGGGGCCCTTCGGGATGGGTGGCCCCACCCGGTGGACCCCCGGGACCCTTCCGGTGGTCCCGGTACAATACCGGTGACCCCCGAAACTTTCCCGATGGCCGAAACCCGACTTCCCATATATAATTCTTTACCTCCGGACCATTCCGGAACTCCTCATGACGTCCGGGATCTCATCTGGGACTCCGAACAACTTTCGGTTTGCTGCATACTCATATTCATACAACCCTAGCGTCACCCAACCTTAAGTGTGTAGACCCTACAGGTTCGGGAGACATGTTTACATGACCGAGACGGCTCTCCGGTCAATAACCAACAGCGGGATCTAGATACCCATGTTGGCTCCCACATACTCCTCGATGATCTCATCGGATGAACCACGATGTCGAGGATTTAAGCAACCCCGTATACAATTCCCTATGTCAATCGGTACGTTACTTGCCCGAGATTCGATCGTCGGTATCCCAATACCTTGTTCAATCTCGTTACTAGCAAGTCACTTTACTCGTACCGTAATGCATGATCCCGTGACCAGACACTTGGTCACTTTGAGCTCATTATGATGATGCATTACCGAGTGGGCCCAGAGATACCTCTCCGTCATACGGAGTGACAAATCCCAGTCTTGATCCGTGTCAACCCAACAGACACTTTCGGAGATACCTGTAGTGCACCTTTATAGCCACCCAGTTACGTTGTGACGTTTGGTACACCCAAAGCACTCCTACGATATCCGGGAGTTACATGATCTCATGGTCTAAGGAAAAGATACTTGACATTGGAAAAGCTCTAGCAAACGAACTACACAATCTTTGTGCTATGCTTAGGATTGGGTCTTGTCCATCACATCATTCTCCTAATGATGTGATCCCGTTATCAATGACATCCAATGTCCATAGTCAGGAAACCATGACTATCTGTTGATCAACGAGCTAGTCAACTAGAGGCTCACTAGGGACATATTGTGGTCTATGTATTCACACGTGTATTACGATTTCCGAATAATACAATTATAACATGAATAAAAGACAATTATCATGAACAAGGAAATATAATAATAATCCTTTTATTATTGCCTCTAGGGCATATTTCCAACATTTGGCATGTATGATAATATCTGCAGACTTGACTGATGGTGCTTCTGACGGAATTTTTTTTGTTCACGACAGGTTATCCATGATGATTCACATAAGTGAGGACTCATGCTTTGAGATTGTTATTCCTCACGCTGATTACTCATGTTGTAGGCATATCTATGTGGATCAATACTGACTTAGACTGTCCGGGGGATCTGCACCATGGGGGTCATGTACAATTTTCATACCTGCCTCACTGGTCTCACTCCTTCATTTTTGTTTTCTTGGTCTGGATCCTTGGCTGAAAGAGCTGGGCCATATTGCTTCTTCGTATGACCATAGGTACTGTCAGTGCAATTTTTTGGCAATCGTAGCTTATCCTCATTTTTCTGGCAGGGTAACCCATTAAATGGCAGGTTCAACACCTCTCATTTTTTGACCACAGGAAAATGATCATCTGAACCCTTGCAAGAAATCGGCAAATAAGTTAGTAGCCACCAAAACGGTCTTTACAACTCAGATCTGGGACATTACTGAAATAACTCAACCACGGCTCAAGACGGCCGAAAGCAGCTCAAAGCATGAGACCGGGTCGATAAGAAGAAGGTGGCAGCTCCCTAAAATAGCCAAAAAACAACTATAGGGCTACTGTCACAAAAAGAAACTCAACAGCTGTACGAGACGGCCGAAAAGCAGCTCGGAACTCGTGATAGTCGTTGAAGAGGGAAACAAAAAATCGGCATCCACCCCGGATAGCTAGAAATAGCTCAGATCACAGACGTGGTGCTGTCATTGGAGAAAAGGGGACAAGGACTCGTCAGGATCATTTTCCAGTTCACCAGTACTTGCATGGAGCTCATTGATGTCGTCAATCCTCATAATCCTTTGTCACACTGCGGTGTATACTGGCTTTCTTCTATTAACCATCCTCACGTGGTTGTCAGATCCTCATCCGAGTGACTTGTAAGATCTTGATGGTATGCTCATTGCATATATATGAGGACCTGATTCCGAGATAGACGGGTATTCTGGCTGATTCTTGAGATTCACTGCCATATGCTGTCAATTCACAGTGTACTACCTTGTACCAATGTCTTACTAAGGAATATTTGCTGGCTTGTGCTTGAAACTTTCATCGGACAGCTTGCTGAAGAAGACTGGATATCGTGCTTTAGAAGCTTACCCCCTTAAAGACTTTACTGGGGAAAGACTCAGTACCTTATGCTAGAAGCTTTTGCGGTTTCTTACTAAAGAAGACATGGTACCTTGCGCGAGAAATTATCCATGTATCATACTGAGGAAGATAGATGAATCTTGCCATGGAAGCTTCTCGGGTATCTTGCGAGGGAAAAGTGGGTTGCTTACTCCAGAAACTTCTTATTTTGATATGCGGACCGATTTCCACATATATAACCATATGAATATTTTTGCTATTGATTTCTTCATGAAATGGGGTTTGCAGGACTATTTTCCTTTCCGAGTATATGCCATATTTTTGTTTGCTTCCAGGTACATCGAATTCCAAAATCATCCTCAACGAAAAATAAAACATGTATCTGAGCCATACCTTGGATAATATTCTGTCAACCTTGCACACAATTTATCTTCTTGCTGATTTAATCATTTTGTTGTGATGAGTGCACGCTAATGCAAACTTGATACTGATGGTCCATCGAGGATTTCTTTTGCATCCAGACAAGATATTCCCAATTTTCATTGCAGTCTGCTGATAATTCCATTCGGTTTAGTTGAGTTTCCAAATATATGCATTTCTTGCTGACTCTTTGGGTCCGGTGTCGGCTGACGAGCAACTTTAATAGGGGAAAACTTTGTAACACCGAAGACCCAAAGAAAGGAACAAAAGAAACGACTAAAGCAAGAGCACACAAGCATACTACTAAGATAATTAATCAAGCAATCATCACATATTACGGCTACTCACACAATAATATGCATGCACACCTAAGCACACAAATCTCACGGAAACTCCAGTATTGTGGTCTAATATGATGTGGCGCTGTGCACGAAAATTATATCCATGTGTGGAAAGGAGTTGGCGTAATCGAAGCTACACCAAGCACTGGCTGAACAGTGGCTGGATTTGAATGGATACACATGTGAGGATGGGCTTAACGATCAGGTAGCGAGACACAGAAGTCATGACTACCTCGTCATCAAGCGTACGAAGGGAATCGTACCCATCCAAAGAGTGAAATGACAAGGCAAGATAACAGTGGAAGACTGGGTCTAATGGCATTGCCCTTTTCTGATAACAAAGGTCAGCAAGGGTTGCCAAAAGAACGAGATGGAGGGCATGGATGATGATGTGGTCGCATCACACTGAAGAGCAGGCATGATAAGAAGGAGGGCTTAGGTAGTGGATTGGAACCGATACCACCTACACTCACATGATTAACCGTTAGCGACTAAATAATAACCTATATGCCTGCTATGCGACAAAAAAATGCAACAATCAAGTGCAACAAACAAACTGGGGTCTATACTACCGCTTACTAACGTTTGCACGGTCTAGGGCGTCCTACAACCACACCTGCTTTGATACCAAGCCTGTGGCACCACGGCTTAGAGAAAACCGGAATGCCCCGTATTCCAGCCCAGAGATCAAGATGAAGTCTTCTGGAATACGGCCCTGCTTAGAGTAGAATAAACCAGCTCTTTATTACAATCTATTTGGGTACAATGGTTACATCGGTAGGGCGACACTACGCATGCCACTGATGCTCTATGCAAGCAGCAGAACAACATGATGCAGCGGAAGAACTCTAGCAGTGGAACAACGACGACGATGGTGAAATCCACTCTGCAGGGACTCTGGCTGGAACGCTTATCCTAGCTCGCAAACAAGGACTCCACGACAAACAAGCAATTAAATCCGGAATGACCTGCAAATTGGCATGACACGCTAGGTCAGTACATTGAATGTACTTGCAAGCTCACAATAACCAGAAGCATTCAAGACAGACAATAGCATGGCAATTACAGGTTAAATAGGAGTTATCATGAGATCATCAGAATAACATGGCATGACCAACATAAACATGATACAGCTAGCACAACATGAACATATTAATCCGACCATACTAGCATGCAACATGATGACACTATATGCACCATTTATTCTTCTCGGGTTACCTCGTAACCAACACATGCATCACTTACCAACCTTGGACATCACACGAGCATCCTAGGATTAAATCAAGCTTGGTATAAACAATACCGTAGCGATCATTAAATGACCACAAGGAGCTTGGTCTTTACCCACGACTTTCGCACAACATCACGAATATCCAACAATTTGGTATCCTCGACACCACCGTGATCCTTACGGTGATAACAACCACGACCAACACTTGGTCTCAAACCGTGATCCTTACGGCGATCACAACCCGACCAATAAATGGCCTGTGATTCTTACGGCGATCACAACCCGACCAATAAATGGCCCTTGATCCTGACGGCGATCACAACCCGACAAATAAATGGCCCGTGATCCTTACGGCGATCACAACCATGAGTTGTCATTAATCAAGTTATTCTTATTACTGTTAACACATGGTGTACCCTACTTTCAAACTAGGCCCTTATCTGCGGGCGCGGCTATCGATAGATTTAATATACACTCTACAGAGGTTAGTACATTGTACCCACACTACAGAACCCATGGCCTCGCACTCCCATTTGGGTGGACCAATGGCATTCCGACAAAACCGTTCTACTGCCATGACACTCTCCCGGCCACTCGGACTCACTCCCCACTTGGCTAAGTCATGGGTGGCCCCGTGTCTACCTCAAGACACAACGACCACCGTCGTGGCCCAAAACAATAAACCGTCCCAAACGGGGACATGTGCACATAACAACAACAATGGGCACACAATGCTTATGTGTGCCTACCTCATCAGGGTAGCGCGCGCCCATAACCTTCCCTCATTGGAGGCACCGGTGAGAGGCACAACAATAGACCCAGTTAGGACCGTCCCATACCGGTAAGCATTGTTGCACTGGTCAGCATCGATTCAGCGGCACCATGACTTAGCCTACAGTTGTTCAAGTTAAATTTAATCCGGTTAACTTGAATGCAAATATGCTGAGCCATGATAAAATGCATGGACATGATATCAATATAATCATGAGGGTATCACATAAGTATCCACCATATCAACAATAAATCATATCCACTAAGCATGGCATACTGACTAGCATGACCATAACCAACATCAACATGTACTACTAGCAAGCATAAACATATGAAAGGAAATACTAGAAGGTAGAACATGATAATAGAGTACAAGACAACATAACACGAAAGTGAACATGCAAATCTAAACATCACCGGAACAACGATAACCATCTTTTCAACAAGCAAACATTTAATAAAGATTCAAGTTGAAAACCATGGCTACTGCATGACTATTATGCAAGTGGGTATTGTGGCTTGCCTGGGGATGAAAAAGGCACCGGGGAGAAGTGCGAGAAACTCGCGGAACGAATCACCGGAAAACGTACTCTCTCGGAGGGGGCTGAATAAGGGCAAGGTCATAATGGTCATTTTCATAGTGTCAAACCATATAGAAAGCATTACCAACAGAACGGGTTCGATGAAACGAAGAAGTAGGCTTTGGAATCACCTCATTTGGAGCTACGGTTAAAAAGTTATGGAGTGTTTTCTGCCAGGGACCCATTTGTAAGAAAAATACTTTCAAACAGGGGCCTGGACAGAAAACTGAAAGCGCATTTGACGAAATAGGTTTTTGGTGGATCAAAACGTAGACGCCCAAATGCATCTCCACTTATCCACGTCAGCATGGACCGGTCAACGCGGGGCCGGCCCTTGGGTCGCTTACAGGTGGGTCCCACCTTATCCACTCCCTCTCTCTCCTCCCTTCTCTTCTTTTTCTCTCCTCCTTCCCAACCAGAACAGGCAGAGGCGAGGCCGCGCGCTCCGGCGGCTCGCCCGGCCAACTCCGGCCGTCCCCGGTGGAGCTGGGACCATCGGTGGACTCGGGAGGAGGTGCCGCGTCCATCCCCCAGCGAAGAGAGCGCCGGAGAGAGCTAGCGCTGCCGCGGCTGGAGGCAACAGAGAGCACAGCCGACGGCGGCCGATCAATGGAGGCGCGCCCACAGGGCCTGATATGTCTCCAACCTATCTATAATTTTTGATTGTTCCATGCTATTATATTACCCCTTTTGGATGTTTATGGGCTTTATTTTACACATTTATATCATTTTTGGGACTAACCTACTAACTGGAGGCCCAGCCCGTATTGTTGTTTTTTGGCCTATTTCAGTATTTCAAAGAAAAGGAATATCAAACGGAGTCCAACGGAATGAAACCTTCGGGAGCGTGGTTTTTGGAATGAACGTGATCTAGAGGACTTGGAGTGCAAGTCAAGAAGCAGCCGAGGCTCCCACGAGATAGGAGGGCGCCCCCCTTGTCAGGCATGCCCCCCCTGTCTCGTGGGCCCCTCGGGCAGCCACCGACATACTTCTTCCTCCTATATATACCTACGTACCCCGAAAACATCCAGGGGCAGGACGAAACACAATTTCCACCACTGTAACCTTCTGTATCCGCGAGATCTCATCTTGGAGCCTTCGCCGGCACACTGCCGGAGGGGGAATCGACCATGGAGGGCTTCTACATCAACACCCTTGCCTCTCCGATGAGTTGTGAGTAGTTTACTACAGACCTACGGGTCCATAGTTATTAGCTAGATGGCTTCTTCTCTCTTTTTGGATCTCAATACAGTGTTCTCCCCCTCTCTTGTGGAGATCTATTCGATGTAATCTCTTTTTGCGGTGTGTTTGTCGAGATCCGATGAATTGCGGGTTTATGATCAAGTCTATCTATGAATAATATTTGAATCTTCTCTGATTTTTTATGTATGATTGAGTTATCTTTGCAAGTCTCTTCGAATTATCAGTTTGGTTTGGACTACTAGATTGGTCTTTCTTGCCATGGGAGAAGTGCTTAGCTTTGGGTTCAATCTTGCGGTGTCCTTACCCAGTGACAGAAAGGGTTGCAAGACACGTATTGTATTGTTGCCATCGAGGATAACAAGATGGGGTTTATATCATATTGCTTGAGTTTATCCCTCTACATCATGTCATCTTGCTTAATGCGTTACTCTGTTCTTTGTGAACTTAATACTCTAGATGCAAGCAGGAGTCGGTCGATGTGTGGAGTAATAGTAGTAGATGCAGGCAGGAGTCGGTCTACTTGTTATGGACGTGATGCCTATATACATGATCATGCCTAGATAACGTCATAATTATTCGCTTTTCTATCAATTGCTCGACAGTAATTTGTTCACCCACCATAATACTTATGCTCTTGAGAGAAACCTCTAGTGAAATCTATGGCCCCCGGGTCTATCTCTTATCATATTTGCTTCCATTCTACTTTTATTTGCATCTTTATTTTCTGCATTTATATTATAAAATACCAAAAATATATTTATCTTATCATACTATCTCTATCAGATCTCACTTTCGCAAGTGGCCGTGAAGGGATTGACAACCCCTTTGTCGCGTTTGTTGCGAGTTCTTTATTTGTTTGTGTATGTTCGTGGGACTTGTTGAGGAGCCTCCTACTAGATTGATACCTTGGTTCTCAAAAACTGAGGGAAATACTTACGCTACTAGTGCTGCATCACCCTCTCCTCTTCGTGGAAAACAAACGCAAGCTCAAGACATAGCAAGAAGGATTTATGGCGCCATTGCCGGGGAGGTCTTCGCTCAAGTCAAGACATACCAAGTACCCATCACAAACTCATCTCCCTCGCATTTACATTATTTGCCATTTGCCACTCGTTTTTCTCTCCCCCACTTCACCCTTGCCGTTTTATTCACCCTCTCTTTCCCGATCTTCTTCCTCTCTCTTTCGCTCGCCCATTTTTCTGTCTGCGTGTGTGCTTGCCTGTCCTCATGGCTTTGCCTAAGAGTATCGACCTCCTTCTTAGGAGGTTCGAAGAGATTGAGTCCAATATTAGAAACTTTATGAATTTGCAATTTGAGCATAATATTTTTTTCAGAAAAGAGTTTAAGGAACAAAGATATTTTTTGGGTCTTATGAATAAGGAGCTTGATGATATGAATAAAGAATTTTATCGCGTAAACTCTCAAATAATCCGGCTTGAGAAGGCTATAGCTCAAATTTCTGATAAGCAAGCCACCTTAGTCAATAAGATGGCTGCCAAACCAGAAAAGTTAGATGAAAATAATGATGAGGATCTTCAAGTTATTGATGCGTCTCCTATTAGATCTATGTTTTGCAATATGAATTTTGATGATTATGGGACGGATTATGAATTAACTTTGCCTAGAAGGCGTCCCAAGAATTCGGAATTTTTAGATCTTGATGCTAAATTTGGTAAAAGTAGGATGGGAGAGGTCATGACTTTAAATAGCATTGAACCCACTATCTCAGATTTCAAGGAATTTGATTATGATAATTGTTCTTTAGAAAGTTGTATTTCCTTGTTGCAATCCGTTGTTAATTCTCCACATGCTTATAGTCAAAATAAAGCTTTTACCAAACATATCGTTGATGCCTTGATGCAATCTTTTGATGAAAAACTTAATTTGGAAGTTTCTATACCTAGAAAACTTAATGATGAGTGGGAACCTACTATAAAGATTAAAATTAAAGATTATGAGTCTTTTGCTTTGTATGATTTGGGTGCTAGTGTTTCCATGATTCCGAAAACTTTATGTGATATTCTAGGTTTCCATGATCTTGTTGATTGCTCATTAAATTTGCACCTTGCGGATTCCACCATTAAAAAGCCAATGGGAAGGATGAATGATGTTCTTATTATTGCAAATAGAAATTTGGTGCTCGTGGATTTTATCGTTCTTGATATAGATTGCAATCTCTCTTGCCCTATTATTCTTGGTAGACCTTTCCTTACAACGATTGGCGCGATTATTGATGAAGGACGGGAATATTAGATTCCAATTTCCATTAAAGAAAGGCATGGAGCACTTTCCAAGAAAGAAAGTCAAATTACCTTATGAATCTATCATGCGGGCTACTTATGAACCAAGTGCCAAAGATGGCACTCGTTAGATCTATCTTCACTTTTATGCCTAGCTAGGGGCGTTAAATGATAGCGCTAGTTGGGAGGCAACCCAATTTTCTTTGTGTTTTTTGTTTTTGTTCCTGTTTAGTAATAAATTTTGCATCTACTTTCTGTTTAGATGTTTTTTCATGTTTTATTTATTGTTTGTGCCAAGTAGAACCTATAGGATAAACTATGATGATAGTTGATTTGATTCTGCTAAAAAACAGAAACTTTGCGCTCACGATAAAAAATTCAATAAATCACAGAAACGTGCTTTTGCATTGATTATTTTTGCTTCTGATCAATAAATAAATTGTCCAGTACTTCCTATTTTGGTAGGATTTTTAGAGTTCCAGAATATTGCGTTAGTTACAGATTGCTACATACTGTTCTCTTTTTGACAGATTCTGTTTTTCGTGTGTTGTTTGCTTATTTTGATGCATCTATGGCTAGTAAAATAGTTTATAAACCATAGAGAAGTTGGAATACAGTAGGTTTAACACCAATATAAATAAAGAATGAGTTCATTACAGTACCTTATGTGGTGGTTTTGTTTTCTTTCACTAACGGAGCTTATAAGATTTCCTGTTGAGTTTTTGTGTTGTGAAGTTTTCAAGTTTTGGGTAAAGATTTTATGGAATATGGAATAAACGGTGGCAAGAGCCTAAGCTTGGGGATGCCCAAGGCACCCCAATATATTCAAGGATAGCCAAAAGCCTAAGCTTGTGGATGCCCCGGGAAGGCATCACCTCTTTTGTCTTCGTTCATTGGTAACTTTACTTGGAGCTATATTTTTATTCGCCACATGATATGTGTTTTGCTTGGAGCGTCGTGTATTATATTAGTCTCTGATTTTTTTACCACAATCATCCTTGCTGTACACACCTTTTTGGAGAAGCCTATTTGTTTAGAATTTGCTAGAATACTGTATGTGCTTCACTTATATCTTTTGAGCTTGATAGTTTTTGCTCTAGTGCTTCACTTATATCTTTTAGAGCATGGTGGTGACTTGATTTTATAGAAATTGCTAGTCTCTCATGCTTCACTTATATTATTTTGAGAGTATTTTAGAACAGCATGGTATTTTCTATGGTTATAATTTGGTCCTAGAATGGTAAGCATCCAAGTTGGGTATAATAAAAACTATCATAGGAAGTGAATTGGATGCTATGATCAATTTGATACTTGATAATTGTTTTGAGATATGGAGGTAGTGATATTAAAGTCATGCTAGTTGGGTGATTATGAATTTAAAGAATGCTTGTGTTTAAGTTATCAAGTCCCGTAGCATGCACGTATGGTTAAAGTTATGTAACAAATTTGAAACATGAAGTGTACCTGGCTTGTGCATCCTTATGAGTGGCGGTCGGGGACGAGCGATGGTATTTTACTACCAATCTATCCCCCTAGGAGCATGCGCGTAGTACTTGGTTTTTGACGACTTCTAAATTTTTGCAATAAGTATATGAGTTATTTTGACTAATGTTGAGTCCATGGATTATATGCACTTTTACCTTTACGCCATTGCTAGCCTCTTCGGTACCATGCATTGCCCTTTCTCACCTTGAGAGTTGGTGCAAACTTCACCGGTGCAACCAAACCCCATGATATGATACGCTCTATCACACATAAACCTCCTTATATATTCCTCAAAACAGCCACCATACCTACCTATTATGGCATTTCCATAGCCATTCCAAGATATATTGCCATGCAACTTTCCACCGTTCCGCTTATCATCATGACATACATTACTTTTGTCATGTTGCCATTGCATGATCATGTAGTTGACATCGTATTTGTGGCAAAACCACCATGCATTATTTTTCATACATGTCACTCTTGATTCATTGCACCATCCCGGTACACCGCCGGAGGCATTCATATAGAGTCATATCTTGTTCTAGTTTCGAGTTGTAATTCATATGTTGTAATCAATAGAAGTGTGATGATCATCATTTTTAGAGCATTGCCCAAAAAAAGGCCAAAAAAAGAAAGGCCCAAGAAAAAAAAGGTAAAAAAAAATAAAAAAAATAAAAAGGGCAATGCTACTATCTCTTTTCCACACTTGTGCTTCAAAGTAGCACCTTGTTCTACATGTAGTGAGTCTCATATATTGCGCTTCAAAGTAGCACCATGTTTTACATATAGTGAGTCTCATAAGTTGTCTTTTTCATACTAGTGGTAATTTTTCATTATAGAACTTGGCTTGTATATTCCTATGATGGGCTTCCTCAAATGCCCTAGGTCTTCGTGAGCAAGCAAGTTGGATGCACACCCACTAGTTTTCTTTTGTTGAGCATTTATTTATAGCTCTAGTGTATCCATTGCATGGCAATCCCTACTCCTCATGTTGACATCAATTGATGGGCATCTCCATAGCCCGTTGATTATCCTCATCAATGTGAGACTTTCTCCTTTTTTGTCTTCTCCACACAATCCCCATCATCGTATTCTATTCCACCCATAGTGCTATATCCATGGCTCACGCTCATGTATTGCATGAAGGTTGAAAAAGTTTGAGATTATTTAAGTATGAAACAATTGCTTGGCTTGTCATCGGGGGTATAGAAGTTGGGAACATATTTATGTGATGAAAATAAATCATAGCCTAACTATATGATTTTGTAGGGATGAACTTTCTTTTGCCATGTTATTTTGAGAAGACATGATTGCTTTGATTAGTATGCTTGAAGTATTACTATTTCTTTTATCAATATGAACTTTTATTTTGAATCATTTGGATCTGAACATTCATGCCACATTAAAGAAAATCACATTGAGAATTATGCTAGGTAGCATTCCACATCAAAAATTCTCTTTTTATCATTTACCTACTCGAGGACGAGCAGGAATTAAGCTTGGGGATGCTTGATACGTCTCCAACGTATCTATAATTTTTTTATTGTTCCATGCTATTATATTACCCCTTTTGGATGTTTATGGGCTTTATTTTAGACATTTATATCATTTTTGGGACTAACCTACTAACCGGAGGCCCAGCCCGTATTGTTTTTTTTTGCCTATTTTAGTATTTCGAAGAAAAGGAATATCAAACGGAGTCCAAACGGAATGAAACCTTCGGGACCGTGATTTTTGGAACGAACGTGATCCATAGGACTTGGAGTGCAAGTCAAGAAGCAGCCAAGGCTCCCACGAGATAGGAGGGCGCCCCCCTATCTCGTGGGCCCCTCGGGCGGCCACCGACGTACTTCTTCCTCCTATATATACCTACGTACCCCGAAAACATCCAGGGGCAGGACGAAAGACAATTTCCACCACCATAACCTTCTGTATCCGCGAGATCTCATCTTGGAGCCTTCGCCGGCACTCTGCCGGAGGGGGATCGACCACGGAGGGCTTCTACATCAACACCCTTGCCTCTCCGATGAGTTGTGAGTAGTTTACCACAGACCTACGGGTCCATAGTTATTAGCTAGATGGCTTCTTCTCTCTTTTTGGATCTCAATACAATGTTCTCCCCGTCTCTTGTGGAGATCTATTTGATGTAATCTCTTTTTGCGGTGTGTTTGTCGAGATCCGATGAATTGTGGGTTTATGATCAAGTCTATCTATGAATAATATTTGAATCTTCTCTGAATTCTTTTATGTATGATTGAGTTATCTTTGCAAGTCTCTTCGAATTATCAGTTTGGTTTGGCCTACTAGATTGGTCTTTCTTGCCATGGGAGAAGTGCTTAGCTTTGGGTTCAATCTTGCGGTGTACTTACCCAGTGACAGAAAGGGTTGCAAGGCACGTATTGTATTGTTGCCATCGAGGATAACAAGATGGGGTTTATATCATATTGCTTGAGTTTATCCCTCTACATCATGTCATCTTGCTTAATGCGTTACTCTGTTCTTTGTGAACTTAATACTCTAGATGCAAGCAGGAGTCGGTCGATGTGTGGAGTAATAGTAGTAGATGTAGGCAGGAGTCGGTCTACTTGTTATGGACGTGATGCCTATATACATGATCATGCCTAGATAACGTCATAATTATTCGCTTTTCTATCAATTGCTCGGCAGTAATTTGTTCACCCACCGTAATACTTATGCTCTTGAGAGAAGCCTCTAGTGAAACCTATGGCCCCCGGGTCTATCTCTTATCATATTTGCTTCCAATCTACTTTTATTTGCATCTTTATTTATCTTTATTTTCTGCATCTATATTATAAAATACCAAAAATATATTTATCTTATCATACTATCTCTATCAGATCTTACTTTCGCAAGTGGCCGTGATAACCCCTTTGTCGCGTTGGTTGCGAGTTCTTTATTTGTTTGTGTAGGTTTGTGAGACTTGTTGAGGAGCCTCCTACTGGATTGATACCTTAGTTCTCAAAAACTGAGGGAAATACTTATGCTACTATTGCTGCATCACCCTCTCCTCTTCGAGGAAAACCAATGCAAGCTCAAGACGTAGCAGGGCCTCCGACGATGAACGAATGGGTTGGGGAGGTTCTACGGGGCACAGAGAAGCCGGTGGTGGTGGTGGAACAGAGGGAACGGGCTTGGTTCTACCAAATCAAGGAGGGGCAGAGGCGGCGGCCATGGCGGCCATTGGGGGGCTCGGGAGCTCCTAGAGCTCGGGGAAGTAGCTAGGCGTGGCACTGGGAGGTGGGTGAGGCTGGTGGTGAGCTTGGAGAGGCTCGGGGAAGGTTTAAATAGCCGCGGGGCGAGGGGGCCGAGCTAGCACCGCCGCGAACGCGTGGCTGGTGCCACGGACGCGTGCTTGCGTGCATGGACTCGGAGGTAGATGACGCAAGAGGCACAGGGCAGAGCTCACATGGTAGAAGAGGTCGAGGGATGCAGGGAGAAAGACGACGGCGACGAACCGAACCAAAACGCCATTCTGCTCTCGTGGGCGTTCGGCGACGAGCATCGGTGAGGAAGCAGATGGAGGGGGAGAGGGGTCTAGGGGAACGACGACGATGAGAGGAAGCCAAGGGACATGCTCACGAGCGCGAAGACAGCGAGAGGGGGAGGGGGTCCAGCACAAACAGCCACTGGACACGGCCACTGCACACAGAGCACGTGCACAGGCACCCCATTGTCATGGTCACCGCGTGCACTAGCATCAAGAGGGGCCAAATGGCTGGCAAATGTTGTCTAGTGGTAAGTCCTTCGATGGGTGGTTTCAACTGAAGTGGTAGATTGGTGAAAACGGCTATGGTTAAAAGGTTAGTGAGCTATGAAGTTTACTGCAGTAAACGTTATCAGCTCAATGTGATCAACAGGGGGCTGCTATGTGTCAAGTGTTATGTCTGGGTTGTTTAGGCTAGGAAGGACTACAGTCCTGGGGAGTTTGGGAAGAAATGGACCAAGAATGAATATAGTTGCTTCACAACTGCAATTTTGGTCCAGAAATAAGGATCATGAAGGTGCACTCACATGGAGTGTCAACTTGGGCTAATATTGGGCAAATCATGATCATATGGTCATATGAAGATGCTGTAAAAAGCTCATGCCAATTGGCCAAGCCAAAATGGCACTTGCTTCACAAACATCTCTGCTGACCAGAAACTTGGAATAATTATGGTGATCAAATGGTTCAATGAAATGATGCAAAAATGGGTGGAGAGATGTTTTATTTAGATAATAATGATGTGGTAATTTATCAGAATTTTTGAAGCAATATAAAATGCACTTGCTTCACAACCTGAAAATATTGCCAGAATCAAAGATTTGCTCCTGTGCTCACGTAGATGATTGGATATGGATTTGCAAATAGGTGGAGGGGGTTAATATGAGCACATTAAGGAGGGTGCAAAAGTTCACCTCATTTG
The DNA here is from genome assembly GCF_002162155.2 of Triticum dicoccoides. Taxonomy (NCBI): domain Eukaryota; kingdom Viridiplantae; phylum Streptophyta; class Magnoliopsida; order Poales; family Poaceae; genus Triticum; species Triticum dicoccoides. The sequence goes on along the minus strand of NC_041391.1, from coordinate 194,658,611 downwards.
GATACTCCTAGCTAGTACTTCCTTCACAAAGTCTTCTATCTGACAGAAACTTTGAAAATTCACTAAGGAATATTGGCTAGGCAAATAAAGTTGAACTTGTTCATGAGGCAATTATTTGGTCATATAAACATGGCCAAAAAGGTTGGGAGCCACTAGGAAAAATATAAATGACACTTCCTTCACAAAGTGCCATTTAGGGCAGAATAGAAAAAGGAATATTGGGGAATTATTTTTGAACATGGCAATGATTAGTTTTTCCATATTTGATCAAAATATGACCCAAACAATTTATTAGAATTATTTGGGAATTTTAGGAGTGAGGGAAATATAGGTTGCTTCACAACCTAGGGCAATCTGAGTTATTCCTTTAATAGAAAAGGAATATTCCCAACAAAAAGAATATTGGGATATGGGCTAGGATGGAAATGACAGGGTCTAGGGAAGGATTTGGGAATGAGAAGCCACTCTGGAAGCAAAGAAGATGTCATCTTCTTCAGTTTCCAGACCACAAAGCCACAGAAAAAGAAAACTCAGGCAAAAACCTCGGAAAAACAAAAGAAAAAGAAAGGGCCAAAAATCAGGCTGTCACACAGTTTTTGTGAACCAAGGTATCAATCCAGTAGGAGGCTCCTCAAAAGTCCCTCGTACCTACACAAACAAACAAGAACCTCGCAACTAACGCGATAAAGGGGTTGTCAATCCTTTCACGGTAACTTGCAAAAGTGAGATCTGGTAGAGATAGTAAGATAAGATAAATATTTTTGGTATTTTTATGATATAGATTGGAAAGTAAAATATGCGGATAAAAGTAGATTGGAAACTTATATGATAAAAGATAGACCCGGGGGCCATAGGTTTCACTAGTGGCTTCTCTCAAGATAGCATAAGTATTACGGTGGGTGAACAAATTACTGTCGAGCAATTCATAGAAAAGTGCATAATTATGAGAATATCTAGGCATAATCATGTATATAGGCATCACATCCGCAACAAGTAGACCAAAATGATTCTACATCTACTACTATTACTCCACATGTCGACCGACTCCTGCCTGCATCTAGAGTATTAAGTTCATAAGAACAAAGTAACACATTAAGAAAGATGACATGATGTAGAGGGATAAACTCAAGCAATATGATATAAACCACATCTTTTTATCCTCGATGGAAACAATACATTACGTGCATTGTTTCCCTTGCTATCACTTGAAAGGACACCCCAAGATTGAACCCAAAGCTAAGCATTTCTCCTATTGCAAGAAAGATCAATCTAGTAGGCCAAACCAAACTGATAATTCGAAGAGACTTGCAAAGATAACCAATCATGCATAAAAGAATTCAGAGGAGATTCAAATAATTCTCATAGATAAACTTGATCATAAACCCACAATTCATCGGATCTCGACAAACACACCGCAAAAAGAGTTACTCGAATAGATCTCCAAGAAGATCGAGGAGAATTTTGTATTGAGATTCAAAGAGAGGGAAGAAGCCATCTAGCTAATAACTATGGACCCGAAGGTCTATGGTAAACTACTCACAACTCATTGGAGAGGCCTTGGAGATGATGTAGAGGCCCTCCATGGTCGATTCCCCCTCCGGTGGAGCGCCGGCGAATGCTCCAAGATGGGATCTCGCGGATACAGAAGGTAGCGGCGGTGGATTTTTTTCGTGGTGCTCCTGGATGTTCTCGGGGTATGTGGATATATATAGGAGGAAGAAGTAGGTTGGTTGAGCCATGAGGGGCCCACGAGGGTGGGGGGTGCGCCATGCACCCTCGTGGCCGCCTCGTTTGCTGCTTGACGTCCACTCCAAGTCTCCTGGATTGCGTTTTTTTCCAAAAATATCACTCCTGAAGGTTTCATTCCGTTTGGACTCTGTTTGATATTCCTTTTCTTCGAAACACTAAAATAGGCAAAAAAAAACAGCAATTCGGCCTCGGCCTCCGGTTAGTAGGTTAGTCCCAAAAATGATATAAAAGTGTAGAGTAAAACCCATAAACATCCAAAACAGGTAATATAATAGCATGGAACAATAAAAAATTATAGATACGTTGGAGATGTATCAAGCATCCCCAAGCTTAATTCCTGCTCGTCCTCGAGTAGGTAAATGATAAAAACAGATTTTTTGATGTGGAATGCTACCTAGCATAATTCTCAATGTAATTTTCTTTATTGTGGCATGAATGTTCATATCCAAATGGTTCAAAATAAAAGATCATATTGACATAAGAAATAGTAATACTTCAAGCATACTAAGAAGACAATCATGTCTTCTCAAAATAACATGGATTTAGAAGGTTCATCCCTACAAAATCATATAGTTAGGCTATGTTTCATTTTCATTACACAAAATATTCCCATCAAGAAAAACCCCGATTTTAGCCAAGCAATTGGTTCATACTTTTTAATGCGCTTCAGCCTTTTTCAACTGTCACGAAATACATGAGTGTGAGCCATGGATATAGCACTATGGGTGGAATTGAATATGATGATGGAGGTTGTGTGGAGAAGACAAAAAAAGGAGAAAGTCTCACATTGACAAGGCTAATCAACGGGCTATGGAGATGCCCATCAATTGATGTCAACATGGAGAGTAGGGATTGCCATGCAACGGATGCACTAGAACTATAAATGTATGAAAGCTCAACAAAAGAAACTAGTGGGTGTGTATCCAACTTGCTTGCTCACGAAGACCTAGGGCATTTTGAGGAAGCCCATCGTTGGAATATACAAGCCAAGTTCTATAATGAAAAATTCCCACTATTATATGAAGGTGACAACATAAGAGACTCTCTATATGAAGAACATGGTGCTACTTTGAAGCACAAGTACGGAAAAAGATAGTAACATTGTCCCCTTTTTTTTCTTTTTTTTGGGCATTTTTTATTTGGCCTTTCTCTCTTTTTTTCTTTTTTTCTTGGCCTTCCCTTTTTTTATTTGGCCTTTCTTCTTCTTCTTCTTTTTAGTTGGGAACAATGCTCTAATAATGATGATCATCACACTTCTATTTATTTACAACTCATGAATTACAACTCGATACTAGAACAAGATATGACTCTATATGAATGCCTCCGGCAGTGTACCGGGATGGGCAATGAATCAAGAGTGACATGTATGAAAAATTATGAAGGTGGCTTTGCCACAAATACGATGTCAACTACATGATCATGCATGGCAATATGACAATGATGAAATGTGTCATGATGAACAGAACGGTGGAAAGTTGCATGGCAATATATCTCGGAATGGCTACGGAAATGCCATAATAGGTAGGTATGGTGGCTGTTTTGAGGAAGATATAAGGAGGTTTATGTGTGATAGAGAGTATCGTGTCATGGGGTTTGGATGCACCGGCGAAGTTTGCACCAACTCTCATGGTGAGAAAGGGCAATGCATGGTACCGAAGTGGCTAGTAATGATGGAAGGGTAAGAGTGCGTACAATCCATGGACTTTACATTAGTCATAAAGAACTCATATACTTATTGCAAAAGTTTAATTAGCCCTCGAAGCAAAGTACTACTATGCATGCTCCTTGGGGAAGGATTGGTAGGAGTTACCCATCGCGTGATCCCGACCTCCACACATAAAGAAGGCAATCAAAAGAGCACCCTATGCAACAAATTTGTTACACAACTTTTACCATATGTGCATGCTACGGGACTTGCCAACTTCAACACAAGTAGTCTTTAAATTCACAATTACCCAACTAGCATGACTCTAATATCACCACCTCTATATCTCGAAACAATTATCAAGCATCAAATTGATCATAGCTTCCAATTCACTTCCTATGATAGTTTTTATTATACCCAACTTGGATGCCCATCATTCTAGGACCAATTTTATAACCATAGAAAATACCATGATGTTCTAAAATACTCTCAAAATAATATAAGTGAATCATGAGAGATTAATAATTTCTACAAAATAAAGCCACTGCCGTGCTCTAAAAGATATAAGTGAAGTACTAGAGCAAAATTATCTAGCTCAAAAGATATAAGTGAAGCACATAGAGTATTCTAATAAATTCCAAATCATGTGGGTCTCTCCCAAAAGGTGTGTACAGCAAGGATGATTGTGGTAAACTAAAAAGCAAATACTAATATCATACAAGACGCTCCAAGCAAAACACATATCATGTGGCGAATAAAAATATAGCTCCAAGTAAAGTTACCAATAGATGAAGACGAAAGAGAGGATGCCTCCGGGGCATCCCCAAGCTTAGGCTTTTGGTTGTCCTTGGGTTATCTTGGGGTGCCATGGGCATCCCCAAGCTTAGGATCTTGCCACTCCTTATTCCATAGTCCATCAAATCTTTACCCAAAACTTGAAAACTTCACAACACAAAACTCAACAGGAAATCTCATAAGCTCCGTTAGTGCAAGAAAGAAAAACCACCACATACGGTACTGTAATGAAATCATTATTTATTTATATTGGTGTTAAAACTACTTTATTCCAACTTCTCTATGGTTCATACCCCTCGATACTAGCCATAGATGCATCAAAATAAGCAAACAACACACGAAAAACAGAATCTGTCAAAAACAGAACAGTCTGTAGCAATCTGTACCTTTCGAATACTTATGGAACTCTAAAAATCCTACCAAAATATCAAGTCCTGGTCAATTTGTCTATTGATCTACTGCAAAAAAGAATCAATGCAAATGCATGTTTCCATGATTTGCTAAAATTATTCTCGTATGCGCATAAGTTTCTGTTTTTCAGCAGAATCAATTTAACTATCACTATAGGTTGTCCTATAGGTTCTACTTGGCAAAAACACTAACTAAAACATAAAACAACATTTAAACAGAGTCTATATTAATTATTTATTACTAAACAGAAGCAAAAATCAAGGAACAAAAATAAAATTGGGTTGCCTCCCAACAAGCGCTACCGTTTAACGCCCCTAGCTAGGCATTGATAATTTTAATGATGCTCACATGAAAGACAAGAGTTGAAGCGCAAAGAGAGCATCATGAAACACGTGACAAACACATCTAAGTATAACATACTTCCTATGCATAGGCATATTATAAGCAAACAAATTTGCATGGCAAGCAAAAACTAGCATATGCAAGGAAGAAGAAAGAGACGATAGCAATCTCAACATGACGAGAGGTAATTTAGTAACATGAAAATTTCTACAACCATATTTTCCTCTCTCATAATAATTACATGTAGTATGATAAGCAAATTCAACACTATAGATATCACAAAACATATTTTCAACACGATCGAGATGCATGCAAAGTTGACACTCTTCCAAGATAGTGGGATTAACATTAACTAAAGTCACGACCTCTCCAAACCCACTTTTATCAAAAATATCATAAGATTGAACATACTCCAAATATGTGGGATCTAAAGTTGACACTCTTCCAAACCAACTTTCAATACTATTGCAAACACTATTATCAATCTCATAATAATCACGGGGCTTAAATAAATTTTCAAGATCATAAGAAGAATCACCCCAATCATGATCATTGCAACAAGTAGTAGACATAGCAAAACTAGCATCCCCAAGCTTAGGGTTTTGCATATTATTAGCACAATTGGCATCAAGAGAATTTATAGTAACATCATTGCAATCATGCTTTTCATTGAAAGAACTACCAAGTATGGGTGCAATAGCAACGATCTCATGTTTAACATAAGGAACTACAGCAAATTCATCTTCACAAATATTGGCATCATGGCCACAAGAATAGCAAGCATCATGTTCATCAAGGGATATTTCAATCAAATCATCGTAATCATTATATATAGATTCATGCATATCATTATTTTCTTCCAAAGCAACAGTCATTCTCTCAATAAATTCGTTGACATAGACATTATGAGCATAGTTTTCATAGCAATATTTAAGTATGTCAAAAATTTCAGATTCGTAGAGAGTAATATCATACTTTTCAATCAAATAAGCAACTTCATAAGCACCCTTAAAAGCAACAAATTCTTCTATTTATTCTATATCATAGTAACTATAAACACCCTTTGAATAAGAAGATAAGATTTCATTTTCGTTAAACTCACAAAGGTAGGGAAGGTGTTTTTTAGGCTTCTTAGAGCAACAAGTAAAATCATAAATTTCACAAAGATTCCAAGCATAACACAACAATCTGTTTATTTGATCCCATAAGAGTCTCCCTTTTTCAAACAAACGGTGATGCTCAAAATGAGCATGCTCATCTAAAGATTTCCCATCAACTAGGCTAGTTGGGGTTTCAGCACGAGCGCATAAGGATCAAAGATGATCCAAGTAGAACACGTTAAGCGGATCCATATCAATAGATTTTTAGCAACCAAAGCTGCAAGCAAATAGAAGGCACATGGTAAAACAAGATCGATCGGAAGGAGGGCGAATAAAACAGCAAGGGTGAAGTGGGAGAGAGGAAAACGAGAGGCAAATGGCAAATAATGTAATGCGAGGGAGATGAGTTTGTGATGGGTACTTGGTATGTCTTGACTTGAGCAAAGACCTCCCCGGCAACGGTGCCAGAAATCCTTCTTGATACCTCTTGAGTACTGCATTGGTTTTCCCTTGAAGAGGAAAGGGTGATGCAGCAAAGTAGCGTAAGTATTTCCCTCAGTTTTTGAGAACCAAGGTATCAATCCAGTAGGAGGCTCCTCAAAAGTCCCCCGTACCTACACAAACAAACAAGAACCTCGCAACCAACGTGATAAAGGGGTTGTCAATCCCTTCACGGTAACTTGCGAAAGTGAGATCTTATAGAGATAATAAGATAAAATAAATATTTTTGGTATTTTTATGATATAGATTGGAAAATAAAAGATGCAAATAAAAGTAGATTGGAAACTTATATGATAAAAGATAGACCCGCGGGCCATAGGTTTCACTAGTGGCTTCTCTCAAGATAGCATAAGTATTACGGTGGGTGAACAAATTACTGTCGAGGAATTGATAGAAAAGTGCATAGTTATGAGAATATCTAGGCATGATCATGTATATAGGCATCACATCCACAACAAGTAGACTGAAATGATTCTACATCTACTACTATTACTCCACACATCGATGGACTCCTGCCTGCATCTAGAGTATTAAGTTCATAAGAACAGAGTAACGCATTGAGAGAGATGACATGTAGAGGGATAAACTCAAGCAATATGACATAAACCCCATCTTTTTATCCTCGATGGCAATAATATAATACATGCCTTGCTGCCCCTACTGTCGTTGGGAAAGGACACCGCAAGATTAAACCCAAAGCTAAGCATTTCTCCTATTGCAAGAAAGATCAATCTAGTAGGCCAAACCAAACTGATAATTCAAAGATACTTGCAAAGATAACCAATCATACATAAAAGAATTCATAGGAGATTCAAATATTTCTCATAGATAAACTTGATCATAAACTCACAATTCATTGGATCTCGACAAACACACCGCAAAAAGAGTTACATCGAATATATCTCCAAGAAGATCGAGGAGAACTTTGTATTGAGATTCAAAGAGAGAGAAGAAGCCATCTAGCTAATAACTATGGACCTGAAGGTCTGTGGTAAACTACTCACAACTCATCGGAGAGGCCTTGAAGATGATGTAGAGTCCCTCCATGGTCGATTCCCCCTCCGACGGAGCACCGACGAAGGCTCCAAGATGGGATCTCGCGGATATAGAAGGTAGCGATGATGGAAATAGTTTTTCATGGTGCTCCTGGATGTTCTCGGGGTACGTGAATATATATAGGAGGAATAAGTAGGTCGGCTGAGCCATGAGGGGCCCATGAGGGTGGGGGTGCGCTGAAGGTTTCCTTCTGTTTGGACTCCGTTTGATATTCCACTCCAAGTAGGTCGGCTTGACGTCCACTCCAAGTCTCCTGGATTGCGTTTGTTCCAAAAAGATCGCTCCCAAAGGTTTCATTCTGTTTGGAATCCGTTTGATATTCCTTTTCTTCGAAACACTGAAATAGGCAAAAAAATAGCAATTCAGGCTGGGCCTCCGGTGAGTAGGTTAGTCCCAAAATGATATAAAAGTGTAGAGTCAAGCCCATAAACGTCCAAAACAGGTAATATAATAGCATGGGACAATAAAAAGTTATAGATACGTTGGAGATGTATCAGTGACACATACATAAGCCCCTTTGTCAATTTGTATGTTACTTGCCCGAGATTCGATCATCGGTATCTTCATACATAGTTCAATCTCATTACTGCAAGTCTCTTTACTTGTTCCGTAATACATCATCTTGAGACTAACTCCTTAGTCACTTTGCTTGCAAGGCTTCTTACGATGTGTATTACCGAGAGGGCCCATAGATACCTCTCCGACACTCTGAGTGACAAATCCTAATCTTGATCTATGCCAACTCAACAAACACCTTTCGAGATACCTATAGAGCATCTTTATGATCACCTAGTTATGTTGTGACGTTGGTAGCACACAAGGTATTCCTCCGGTATCCGGGAGTTCACTACAAAAAAATACACTTTTGTGATGATACGTGTTTGTCACAGTAGGTCACGTTTTCTGTCATGCATGTACATCCATGACGATTTTATGACAGAATCAAGATAGTCATACCTTTGCTGTCGTAGAAGTGTTCCATGACATTACCAAAATTATCATCACGGAAGTGTCCACTTCCATGATGATAAATCACGCTTCATAGAAGTGCTTTCTTCAAGGGTTTCCAACACGTGGCATCCACCATAACTGGACGCCGTTAAGCTATCGGGTCCGGTTTTGGATCCTATAACACGCTAACAGCCACGACCAATGCTGATTTTCCACGTGTAAAATTCTCATTGGCCGATAGAACCACGTGTCAGCTCCGCGTTGGCACAGGTGTCACTCATCTAATGGGTGAGATGCGCCTATGATATGTTGACACGTGGACCAGCCCAAAAGTGACCCATAAAGATTAAATGGGTCGGCCCAACTAAAGGCCCACAAGATTTGTTGGATCATAATGGGCTGGCCCAGCTAAAGGCCCACAAGATTTTGCGGCCCATAATCGGTCGGCCCAGCTAAAGGGCCACAAGATTTTGCGGACCATAATGGGCCGGCCCAACTAAAGGCCCACAAGATTTGACCGACCATAATGGGTCGGCCCACATAAAGGCCCACAAGATTTTGAGGACACTAGTGGGCCGACCCATTAACAGGCTGCCATGCTTTGGGCCAAATGTCCACCCATATTTGATCTGGTCCATTAACAACTTGCCATGTTCTGGGCCTAATAAAGGCCCATATGAGATCAGGCCCATTAAAAGCCTACCATGTTCTAGGCCAAATTACGGCCCAGATCAAATCCGGCCCATTAAGAGGCTTTGGGCTAAACTATGGCCCATATCAGATTCGGCCTGTCAACTAGATGCTATGCTTTTGGGTCCACTTGCTAAAGGCCCATTTAGTAATTCGGTCTGATATTAGTTTCGTCCTGTTAAAGGCCCATTTAACATTTCAGCCCTATATTTATTTTGGCTTGTTAAAAGCCCGTCATATAGTTGGGCCTAACTACGGCCCGGTTTGCATCTGGCCTGCTCACAACCGATAATCTGATTGGGCCAAACAAGGACCGGGGCAACTTTGGTCTGGTAAGAGCCCGTGATGTGATTGGCACAATCATGGGACGAGGTCTATTTCGGCCTGCTGCCGGCCCGTGAGCTATTTGACACATTTCAGGCCCAACCTACTTTTCAGCCTCCTAAAAGCACATTGAGTTTTCTTGCGAAAATAGGATCGGCGGTTTACTCGGCCTATTAAAGGCCTGAATCTACTAGTGGACCAGTTTACATTTAGGCATGTTAACGGACCAAGATGACGAGGCCCATGATGCGGATCATATATAGTGATTTGCATGATGGCTCGATTATGTACCGTAATTTTATGGTTTGGCCGGTTTACTGCGAAGACATGATATATACAGTAAAATAACTACAGCATCCCGAATAAGAAAAAAACCTAGACTATACAATAAAGAAATTATGGCATATTACATCTACTAGGCATCAAATTTCGCCACTATGATAATAAAGCAAAAGCAGACAGCAGATTACATACACTGGGCATCAAAGATTGCCACCAGTGGAAATAAACACGCCGACAAAATAATATACAAAACCGACAACACTTCAATAGAGTTCAAGAAAGGTTAGCCCTGCTCGGGAGCTACAGCGCAAGCTGATGAGACTGCGCTTGTTTGACACTTATATCCTCCTCACTCTGAAAGATAAACAAGTAGACAGATGACAGGTTTTGCACATATAAGTATCAGTGCTGATAATTCATCACATTATTTACTAACAAATAAAGTGACACAGTTTAAAATAGCATTAACACAATATGGTATTGTTCAGGTCAAGACATGGCAGGAAATGACATTGTGAAGGAGTTGGCAGCTTCACGCCACCATAGGATTATAGATCAAGAACTCATAAGTATCAATGGTGTAGCGACCCGACCCGAATGGATCGAAGTCTTTGTGCTTAAGTGTCATCCCTGGATCGGTATGCTGACACACACAGTACTCGAGGATTTATAACAGAGGTAAATCACATGTATAAAGTAATGTAAATACTATTACCTCAATCCGTATGAAGGAAGTAACAACAAGGTTGTGGAGTTCCCAACAACACCAACGACAAAGTTGAGTGTAGACAATCGTAACCCTAACGTATCACTTACTCATCGTAAGATTCCTGCAACATGATACGTTGCACCCATGTAGGTTAGTACATCAAATGTACTGGCAAATTCACACCATAGGATAATGATGAATAATAGCTATCACTACATGCATATTTGGCCGGTGGAGGCTCTAAGTTTAATTTTTGCATAAAGCTAATTTTTTTCCTACAACAAAGGAATAAAATTTATTTACTACAAAGTTTTTACCAATATTGAGAAGGTTCCCCCAACTCAATCCCATAATTAATCATTAAACGCCATACATTAAATAAAGGGTGGTGAGATCAACAAAACATTCACTTCCAGATACTCAAAATTGTCCATAACCGGGGACACGACAAACCATGATTAGTTTATACACTCTGCAGAGGTTTGCGCACTTTTCCCCACAAGACTCGACCGCATCCATGATCAAAAGATCGAGACATAGTCTTTCTGAAGCATTAACTCTCTACTCTGGATAGACCGGTACACCTACTTTCCCCTACATCTGCTAGTCCACCTCTTCAAGAGCACACACAACTTACTCAACTATGCCAGATCGCATAATGGCTTGTGGCTGCACACGGAAGTTTCTAGTCATGAAATATCATATGATGAGCCTGGGTGGCAGTCCGTAGGGTAATCACACAGGTACTTCGGGATTCCCTTGGGCAAGCACTGGTTTCTCCAGGGTGCCCCAAGCATTCCACCCAGATGTGTGTTAATGTTGCCACCTTAAAACTTTCCCTTAATTATTATTTCTCTCACAACTTGCATGAATCTCACATACCAATCCCCATCTACAAGCATGGCTAAGCAATATATAAAAAATACAAAGAAAGATACCTTTATAAGGTAGAGAAAAGACGACTTCATAGAGCGGAGACAACTTCTAGAAATCCCGCCGGAGAGAAGAAATATATTTTTCAGCTAGTCAAACCAAAATATTGATTTAACCCGCAGTGGATGATTTTTGGAGGCTCTACGGGTCTATATTTATAGGTGGAAAAGAGGTTTATAGGTCAAAGGCTAGGCAATGTGGGACTAAACGTAGACGAAAAGATAGAAAAGAGAAAAATGCACGGTTCGGCCGGCCGGCGCACGCGAGCTGCATTTTTTTAGAAAAAGAAATATTTCTGAGAATAATATTTTTTTTCCAAGCATAACCAAAAAGAAATAAAAACGGTTACGGGCCTGTCTGCTGACTATGTTCCGCACATGGGCATCGGATAGTTAAGGGCCCCACATAGAGTCTAAAAAAACAGAAAAGGAAAAACTGAATAACGAAAATAAAAATAAAATTGTACATATGCATATTATATATCAAAATTTTTGGAAAAAGATTTTCTAAAACATGAACATACTTTTAGCGACAAATAAATTCCACAAAAATTTAAATAAACTGAACAGTGCTACATTTGCAATAAAACACAATAAAAATCATTTCTAAAATACCAAAATGATTTCAAATTTAATTTTCTCCAATTTTCTAATGTAGGGAATCATTTTACCCTATTTTCCATATATTTTATTTTTGGAGAAAAATAATTTGTAGAAAACCCAAATAACTCCAAATTGAAAATAATTTCAAAGGGACTTTAAATTTGATTCTTTTAAACTTCCAACTCATATTTCATACAATTTGAAGAAGTCATTTTATCTTCTCTCATGAAAATCATTGAGTTGCATAAAGTTTCTGAATTGGAAATATTTCCAAATGAAATTCAAATCTTTTCAAAACCTTTTTCATTTATAATGGAAGAAGTCATGAAAGTGCGTTATGTCGACTAGAGGGGGGGTGAATAGGCGATTTTTATGAATTCTTCACTGAGGAATTTGCCGGTGAGGAAATTCCTTAGCGAAGAACTATTAGCAGCGGAATAAGTACTCAGAAGTAAGCATAACAAAATACAAGCATGGTCATCATGATGAAATGAAGACTAGCACAGAGTACAGAAAGCATAATCACAGGATAACACAAGATGAAGACAAACAGACTGAAGAAATTGAACTGAGGAAATTGAGAAAGTCTTCAGTCAAAGTCCTCACACACAGATATGAACAAACACTCAACACAGTAATGAGGAAATGAAAGGGTTGAGGAAATAGAACTAGTTAGGTTGGTGAAGACAATGATTTGGTAGACCAGTTCCAACTGCTGTCTCAGTTGTACGTCTGGTTGGAGCGGCTGAGTATTTAAACTCGAGGACAAACAGTCCCGGACACCCAGTCGCTGAGCATGCAGCTCAGGACACCCAGTCCTCACCGTGTTCTCCTTGAACTAAGATCACACAGATCTTGTCCAATCACTCGTGGTAAGTCTTCAGGCGACTTCCAAACCTTCACAGACTTGGTCACTCGGCAATCCACAATTCCTCCTGGGTTCTCTAGATCTTGACGCCTAACCGTCTGGAAGAAGCACAGTATTCAAAGGTAACAAGCGTCGGATCCACGCAGGATCAATTTCTTCAGTGATGCTCAATCACTTTGGGTTTGTAGGGGTTTAGTTTTTGGTTTTCCTCACTAGATGATTTTCGCGCAAAGTCCTCGGAGGATGGGTTGCTCTCAAATGACAAGTGTCAAGTTCTCTCGGAGCAGCCAACCAGCTAGTGGTTGTAGGGGGCGGCTATTTATAGCCTAGGGAGCAGCCCGACATGATAAGACATAAATGCCCCTCAATGATATGACCGTTACGTGGATAAGATATTTTGGGAAAGCTGGCGCGCAGCACAGCAACGGTCGGAAATTTGACTCTCAAATTCCTCAGGGCTATCATGTTCCTCACTGTGTAGGTAATTCGCACTGACGAATTCCTAACTCCTAAGTCAGAACAAATTCATCAGCGACCAGAAGAACTTCGTCTCTGTTACTGAAGAAAGTGACTGAACTGTATGAGATTTCCAAAGGCTTCACTCGAAGGGATTGGTAGGTGTAGGATTTTGAGTTGAACATCACATGGAAATTTTTCCTTAGTATTTCCTCGACCCCCTTTAACAGTACGGTGTTTCCTATGACTCAAGAAAGAGAAAATGAAACTACGAAAACAAAAGTCTTCACGCTTCATGTTCCACAAATGAATACCAAGTCTTCAAGGTCAAACAAAATTCTTCACTTTCAAAGTCTTCAGAAAGTCTTCAGAATATCAAAGTCTTCAGTTGAAGAACTTCATTTTTAGGGGTCGACTTTCTCTGTAAATATCAAACTCCTCATAGACTTATAGACCTGTGTACACTCACAAACGCATTAGTCCCTTAACCTATAAGTCTTCAATACACCAAAATCACTAAGGGGCACTAGATGCACTTAGAATCTCCCCCTTTTTGGTGATTGATGACAACATAGGTTAAGTTTTCAATGGGGATAAACATATGAAGTGTATACACTGATATTGAGTAATTTGATTACAAGATATAGAAGAACTCCCCCTGAAGATGTGCATAGTGAGGACTTTGCTTTTAAGGCATTGCACATTTGAAGAGTTGAATCATGGAGATCTCCCCCTATATCTTGTAATTCATACACGCATTTGATATATAATATGAAGAATTTGAAATGCATGATGAAATATGGTGCCTGATGAGATTCAGCATGCGTGCAATGTCATTAACGAGGAATAAGCATGCAAAGCATAATGCAACAAAAGTATCAGCGCACCATCGGGTTTAAGATTACAACTCGATCCAGATAAACGTTTCAGAAGAACGAGAGTTGTAACTTAAAAAATGCCCTTAATATAGACCCGCTCGAAGACTAACTCAAATTTCTCCCCCTTTGTCATCAAATGACCAAAAGGATTGAAACTGAGGACTAACGCCCCTGAAGAATTTCAAGTCAATGGAGGAGCGCCAGCGTTGTCAGGGTTGCTTGTTGTAGCAGGGCCTGCCGCAGTGTCGTCCAAATCTTCATACTCATCAGTGTCACGCGATGAAGAATAAGAGCTGGCCACCAGTGGAGGAATTTTGACTCTCTTGAATTTCTTCGGAGGAGGTGCAGACCAGTCAAATTCTTCCTTGAGACCCATAGTCTTCAGTTCTTCAGCGCTATAGACATGAGTGAGGACAGCCCAGGTGCGGTTGAAGGTTTCATGAAGGTAGTATTGGTTCTTCTTCACTGCATTGTGTGTTGAGGTCATATTGTGAAGAAGTGCACCAAACTGACGCTTTACCCATTTGTGATTGCGATCAACCTTCTGATGAAGACTGAGGAGTAACTCACGGTCAGTCATCACCCTGGGTGCTGTGGCTTGAGGATTTTGCTTGGCTGAGGTATTTGCGGTAGAGTCATGTGTGGCAGAATCGTCATTGGTAGAGTAAGATGCAGCCTTGCGAAATTGACCATCCAATGGACGAATGCCTTCATCGATCACAGCAGCGGCCTTGCCTTTATCATCAGCTGATGAAACTATCCGTTTGAGGACTTCAATGGGAGGCAAGTAGCTACCGTGGTTCAGAGTGTTAGCTTTGTAATTTAGTGAAGATCTTGCCCTGATGAATCTCATAATCCAAGGAGCATAGGGCTTCATCTCGAATGGTGACATAGCAATATTGGCCAGAGTCCTCATGAAGAAATCATGGAAGTTGATGGGAACGCCATGAATGATGTTGAAAAGCATATTCTTCATGATGCCAACGACTTCTTCATCATTTGAGTCGTGGCCCTTGATAGGACTCATTGTCTTCGTCAGAATTCGATAGACAGTCCGAGGCACATACAATAATTCCTTGACTAGGAAGTTGGTTCTTGGGGCCTGCCTTGGCTTCAAAGGCTTCATCAGCACTTGCATATAGTGATTTGAAAGTTCTAGTTTGTTGTAGATACAACAAGCACCATCAAGTGGAGGACTGAGTGGTAGAGCACAAAGCAATTCAGTTGCTGGTGCCTTGTAGTGAGTATTTTCAGACATCCAGTCTAATACCCATGAGTTCACGTCTTCAGCGTCTCCGGTGATGTGCAGAGTTGCATAGAATTGAAGAATGAGTTCTTCATTCCAGTCACAGATATCAATGCAGAAATTCAGAAGTCCTGCGTCATGAAGAACACTGAGGACTGGCTCAAAGCCGGGCAGAGACTCCATGTCCACATGAGGAATATGTGCATGATCGAAGACTTTGTCTTTGTTGAAGAGCACTAAGGAATAGAAATTGGCTTGGCTGGCAGTCCAGAAACGCCTCTTCCTTATGCGAGCAGAATCATATGGATTATAATTAGTGAAGAATACGTGCTCGGCAAAGAAATCTTCAGCCTTGAACTTCTGTTTGCTTGAGAATGGATTCTTTTGCTTTGGCAGAGGGGTGTCAGTGAGTTGCATCACCACCTCAGGAATCGCGAGCTCAGGTTCTTCAGGCTGAGGAATTTCTTGTTCCTCAACAGGTGCAGTCTGAGGATCAGCAGCAGCAGGTTCATCAGCACTAGTGGCTAGAATTTCTTCATGGACAGATGAAGTGGGATGAGTTTCTTCAGAGCCCATTTGAACAGTTCGAGCAGGGGACTAAGGTATCTGTTGGATTCGGGTGAAGAGTGGAGAATTTGGATGATGACTTTCCCAAAAGTCATCGTTCATCACTGGCGTTGTGCATCCAATATCCACATCTTCTTCAAGTTCCTCAACACCGGCCTCTTCAGCTGTGAACTGAGGCATAGGTGAGGAAATGATTTGGGTTGAAGGGATTGCTTCCACTTCAATTTCTTCATCAATCTGCTCTGACGAAGCAGCAGAATGATTTTCTTCATCAGATCCGCATGGGATCTCATAGTCTTCTCCAAAAGGAACAAGGTCCTTTGATGGCATGGAGGAAATCAGAACAGCATCAATTGGATTTTCGAGTGAGCTGGTCATTGGCTTCATTTTCTTCGCAGCTGAAGAGTTTGACGCAGCTGATGCCTTCCTTTTCTTCACTGCAGCTCGCTCTGCAGCCTTGGTCTTCTTCACATCAGAAGCAGATGGAAGAATTGGAGTTGGTGTTGGCGCAGGAGGAGCTGACGAATCTGGATGAATTTCCTCAGGCGCAACTGATGCAGTTGCCCTGACTTGTTCAGTTTCTTCAGGCGCAATTTCTTCAGCGGCTGGAATTTCTTCACCAGCCCTGGAATGAGCATTTTCTTCAGCAGGCTGAAAGTCATCAGCGGTGCTGGAATGTTCTTCAGCAGGCTGAGCAGAGTCTGCAGCCTGAAGATTTTCTTGTTGCGATGGGGCTGCAACATTTGTGAATTTCTTCGTCAGATTGACGAATCTTACTTTAGCTCCTTGCCAATCAGCATAGTAGGCATGAAAGTCTTTGCTAAGGGCTTGAATTTCAGACTGAGCCTGGAGAAGTTCCTCAGGTGTCATTCTGACAATGTTTTTCTTCAGGAGCTTCTCCTTTCTGTATTGAGCTTTCCTGATCTCTCTTGCCTTTTTAAACTTCCATTTCTCTTCAGTGATGAAATGGGTCAACATATGACTTTGTCCAGGGGTCAGATGAAAATCAGGCATTGGGTGTTTGGATCCTTGTGCTAGAGATCAATATAATCGAGGATTTTCCTCGGATCCAACAGCAGTGGCACAGATGTGCCTTTGGCTCTAGCGGCCTTCACCTGTCTATCTCTGATGATTTCTGCAAGTTCACCATCAGAAGCTTCATCATCAGAAGGCACATGGAATGCAACCTGTTTCTTCTTTGGACTTGGCCGAGGACCTCGTCCAGCTGTTGCTTTGGTCTTCAACAATGTGGGGCCTGATGAGGAAGTTGGTGCAGCTGAGGAACTTGCTGAAACACCAGAGGCAATCAAGAAACCAGCAGTCCTTTGACATGTAGCCAGATGCACAGGAGCTGAGGACTTTGAAGGAGCTGTTGAGGACTTTGGTGGAGCAGTAGCAGTGTGAGGAATTTGCCGTGAGGGCACTGTTGGTGAAGCACTTGGCTTACGAGCAGGCTTCTTTGGCATGGATTTCCTCGGTTTAACCGAGGCCTCAGGAGCAGTAGCAGTGGCAGAATCCTCATTGAATTTCTTCACTGTCTCCTTGGCTTGTCTTGCCAATTTAGCTTGGCGCTTAGCCCATTCTTCAGGAAAGTCCTCACCACGTTAGATGCTTGTGGGGTCAGCTACTTGGCCAGGTGCCAATGGAGCTCTTGGGCATGGAGGATTGAGGGCGAATTTCCTCATGTACTTTGGAGTCACATATTTGTATTCCCTCCATTCCCTTGCCCATCTCCGTTCAATCCTCTGAATGTGCACCTTGCGCTGATTTTTGTTTTCTTTGCCAAATTTTGCTTCATCGGGTGTGCAGTAGTCAGCATAAATTTCCTCAGGGATTTCAAACGCAGTCATAACCTCAGGTTTCTTTCCTCCTTTCTGCGGCTTCTTACCGTCTGCCATATTCTTCAGTTGAGGAATTTGAACAATCGAGTTCTCTGAAGAAGTATGCAGTTTTTCTTCGAGGAACGCTGCAAATGAGTTAAGTTGATGAGAACCTAGTGATTCAGCAGCAGACATGAGTACCTGTGAACAGAGTACGGGTGCGAGGAATTCGGAGAGGTCATATGCGTTCTGAGAAGGTTTTTTGAAAAGAACAAGTTTTGAGGAATTTGACCAGATGAACCTTGAGGAATTTCACTAAGCGTTCTTGTCTTAGGTTCCAGAGTTGTACAGATCGAAGATCCACACAATTAGGGAATCTTGAAGTAAATGATTGCTTAGAGAAACAGTTCAAGATCATACGATGTGAGGTGTTCATATGTGTGAAGATTTGAAGAATAAACACCTTTGAAGATTTTCAGGAAAGTTTGAGAATCAAAGTGAGTAATAAAAGTAACTTTTAATTACCCGAAGTGAAGAACACGACGAACTGAGAAGAACAGATGTGAAGCTTGTCAGGTTAGATCTCCCACGCCCTAACTTGGCAGAGGAAGACAGCTACGGCGGCGACGGAGTGAAGATTTCCGCGGTCGGCGTGAGTACGACGGCGACGAGGTCGAGGCAGCGAAGCTCTTCCTCACCGCTGACGATGGAGTAGCGGCGGCGCTAGGGTTTGAGGAGCTCAAGCGGGAGAGAGAGGTCGAGCGGAGTAAAAGAAGTGAGGATGGAGAGAGGGGTATTTATAGAGGCAGTGAAAAACTGTTCGCCCGAAGATTTAGGACGAACGTGCCCCTGACCATTCTCTTCTCACGACAGGTGTCACCCACGTACTGTGTAGTGGAGATCATGTACAATCGTGGGTGAGTAAAATAATGTATCGTGGGATGCGGAACGGTTTGAGCGGCAAAACCGAAAATTTGGATAAGATTTGTTTTAAAGTTTCGTTCGCAATTTCTTCAGCTGACAAGGACACAGTGAAGATTTTGAACGAGTTTCAAATAGAACGCATATGAAGAATTTTTGAATAGATTGGGTTGAGTATAGCATAGAGGGGGGAGGGTCCGATCACATTCACTTAGCAGAAAAAATAACTTGAAGAAATAGCTATAAGTGAATGCTGTAGAGGACATAAACTCATATATATATATATATATATATATATATATATATATATATATATATATATATATATATATATAGCCAATGAAGAAAAACGAAGGAAACAGTGAAGATTTTGAAAAGTTGAAGAATTTGAAAAACTGAAGAATTTCAAAACTGAGGAAAAACTCAAATTGAAGATTTTCACCTTTTTGTGGTGGTGTGACCCACCGTATAAGAATGATGATTTCAGACACCGCGTACAATTGTCGTAGGGTTCTGAGAATCAAATTCTTCATTAATTTCTTCACACTTAGAGTGTTATTCTTCATTGATTGAAGTAAAACATTTCTTCATGTGTTGCACATCTAAGTCATCAATTTTGCATAAGTGTTAGGATGTGTGTCCTTTTCAAAGAACATTCGAAGATTCTAAGATATTTAGATCACACCACAACTTGCTAAATCTCTTCTCATCCAAGGGCCTAGTGAAGATATCAGCTAGCTGTTCTTCAGTCTTCACGTGCTCAATGGAGATGTCGCCCTTCAACACATGATCACGAAGAAAATGATGACGAATCTGAATGTGCTTTGTCTTCGAGTGCTGAACTGGGTTGTGAGCAATCTTGATGGCACTCTCATTTTCGCAGAGGAGAGGAACATTTTTCACGTTGACGCCATAGTCCTTGAGTGTTTGCTTCATCCAAAGCAGTTGAGCACATCAAGAGCCAGCAGCAATGTATTCAGCTTCTGCAGTGGATAGTGATACGCAGTTCTGTTTCTTCGAGGACCAGCAGACCAAAGATCATCCGAGGAAATGACAAGTGCCAGAAGTTGACTTGCGGTCCACACGATCACCAGCATAGTCAGAGTCAGAATATCCAATGAGATCAAAAGCAGAGCCCTTAGGGTACCATAATCCTAGTGCTGGTATGTGAGCTAGATATCGAAGAATATGCTTCACAGCCTTATGGTGTGATTCCTTCGGTGCAGCTTGAAATCGGGCACACATGCAAACACTAAGCATTATATCTGGCCCAGATGCACATAAGTACAATAAAGAACCAATCATGGAACGGTATACCTTGCGATCGAAGTCAATACCATTTTCATCAGTACATAGATGGCCATTTGTGGGCATAGGAATTTTGACGCCTTTGCAATCTTGCATGCCGAATTTCCTCAGTACATCTTTGAGGTATTTCTCCTGAGATATGAATATGCCATTGCGTTGTTGACGAATTTGAAGACCTAAGAAGAATTTCAACTCTCCCATCATAGACATTTGATATTCTTCACTCATCATATAGGCAAATTCATCACTATAACATTGGTCAGTACAGCCAAAGATAATATCATCAACATATATTTGGCACACAAACAGTTCACCATCATAAGATTTAGTAAAGAGAGTAGGGTCGAGTGAACCGGGTGTGAAACCATTCTTCACGAAGAATTCCTTCAATGTATCATACCACGCCCGAGGGGCTTGCTTGAGGCCATAGAGGGCCTTATTAAGTCTGAAGACTTTGTCAGGATTCTTTGGATCTTCAAAACCTGGGGGTTGAGCAACATATACTTCTTCCTCAAGCTTACCATTGAGGAATGCACTTTTCACATCAATTTGATATAAGATGATATCATGATGGTTAGCATAAGCAAGTAATATGCGAATAGCCTCAAGTCTAGCAACAGGTGCAAAAGTTTCATCGAAATCAATTCCTTCAACCTGTGTGTAGCCTTGAGCTACCAGTTGTGCCTTATTCCTCACCACAAGGCCATTTTCATCTTGCTTGTTGCGGTAGATCCACTTTGTGCCAATGATATTATGCTTGCGAGGATCTGGACGTTTGACCAGTTCCCAGACATTGTTAAGCTCGAACTGATGTAATTCTTCTTGCATAGCCTGAATCCACTCCGACTCCAAAAATGCTTTATCTACCTTAGTGGGCTCTGTGATAGAGACAAAAGCATAGTGCCCACAAAAGTTAGATAAATGTGAAGCTTTTGAGCGTGTGAGAGGACCTGGTGCTCTAATGTCATCGATGATCTTCTCCACTTGCACTTCTTTTGCAACGTGAGGATGAGCTGGTTGTCGCTGAGGAGTTTGATCAGCATTTTCTTCAGCACCATTTTCCTCAGCATTTTCTTCAGGTGTATCAGCTCGATGTTCTTCATGAACTGGAATGAATTCTTCAGCAAATTCTTCAGTAGGAATGACATCCTCAGTTGCCTTGAACTTGATAGAATCCTCAGGTGCTGGTTCATCTAACACAGAAGGTAGGTGCTCTCTTTGCGAGCCATTAGATTTATCGAACCGCACATCTACAGTGTCAACAATCTTGTGAAGAACAATGTTGAAGACTTTGTAGGTGTGCGAGTCCTTTCCGTAACCAAGCATAAAACCTTCATGTGCTTTCGGTGCAAATTTAGAATTGTGGTGAGGATCTCTAATCCAACATTTAGCACCGAAGACTTTGAAATAACTCACATTGGGTTTCTTGTCAGTGAGGAGTTCATAGGCCGTTTTCTTGAAGAATTTGTGAAGATATACTCTGTTGATAATGTGGCACGCAGTATCAATTGCATCAATCCAAAAACGATGAGGCATTTTGTATTCATCAAGCATAGTGCGAGCCATCTCAACAAGAGTTCTGTTCTTGCGCTCCACGACGCCATTTTGCTGAGGAGTATAGGGAGCAGATAACTCATGAGTAATACCAAGTTCATCAAGATAGTCATCAAGACCGGAATTCTTGAACTCAGTTTCATTATCACTTCTGATGTGCTTGATCTTCACACCAAAGTTGGTTGAAGCCCTCGAGGAAAAACGTTTGAAGACTTCCTGCACTTCATGTCTGTAAGTCACAATGTTTACCCATGTATATCGAGAGTAATCATCAACAATGACAAAACCATATAGAGATGCATCATTAGTGACTGCTGAGTAATGATTAGGTCCGAAGAGGTCCATGTGAAGCAATTTGAATGGACGAGTAGTGGTCATGATAGTCTTTGCTGGATGCTTGGCCTTGGTCATTTTTCCAGCTTCACAGGCTCCGCATAAGTGATCCTTGAGGAATTTGACATTCTCAATGCCAATGACATGCTTCTTCTTCGCAAGCGTGTGCAAATTCCTCATGCCTGCGTGACCAAGTCGTCGATGCCATAGCCAGCCTTCTGAAGCTTTTGCAAGTAGACACACGACTGGTTGTGGTCCTGTAGAGAAATCAACAATATACAAATCTCCTCTCCTAAAGCCTTCGAAGACTTTGGAATTGTTAGCTTCCATAATCACAACACAGCGATACTTGCCAAAGACAACAACCATATCAAGATCACAAAGCAATGAGACTGACATGAGGTTGTATCCTAAGGACTCAACAAGAATGACTTTGTCCATGTGTTTATCCTTAGAGATCGCAACCTTACCAAGACCCAATACCTGACTTTTGCCTTTGTCAGTAAAGATGATATGCTTCAGATGTGACGGTGATAAGGGAGCATCCATCAAAAGATTCTTGTCACCAGTCATGTGATTTGTACATCCACTATCGAGGACCCATTCAGTGGTTTTGGGTTGATCATCCTGCAGATGAATTAGTGTAACTTACAATCTCATATGCTTCATCAATGAAGAATATGATATCAAGTTCATCAGATGAATTTCATCAAGCAGTAAATAGATATAGTAGTAGGAGGACGTGTGAAAGTTTATTTCATCATGATTCGCGTGCGTCCTTTCAGGCAATTTTGTCAGGTCCCCTGCAAATTCTTCAGACGTTAAGGCACATCTGGAGACCTGACCCTGCAGAAGAGATTAGTTCTTTTTCTTCACCACCCACATCTGAAGGGGTGGCAATGTGACGTCCGGGTAATTAAGCTACAGTGATCCTCTGCTAATGATGCCACGTGACCTCGTTTATAGCTGCTAATCTCCAGTTAGTTCGAAACCGATTCAAATTCAAATTCAAAATTAGGCAAACAATAAAAGTTTTCAAATATTAAAACTAAAATGTTCGGAGTGAACCAAATATTGCATAGATAATTATTGGGGAAAAACCACACATTTATAAAATGTTTAAATACTATGAGATGAATAAAACAGTAGTAAAAATGATTATTTGAATAACTTTTATGATTAATAAAATGTCAAACTAAGTTATTTGGGGTCTAGACTTTTTGTGATTGGACTAAGTCAAAATACTGAATTAGATACTAAGTGTATATTTTACTAAATTAAAATGCAACTAAAATAAAGAAATAAAGATATAATAAAGAAAACAGAAAACAAGACAAAAAAA
>NC_041391.1:194627494-194632528 GCF_002162155.2 Triticum dicoccoides | reverse complement strand
TGGCCTCTCTGTTTTGCCTAGGTGGGGCTGCGACGTGTTGATCTTCCGAGGCCGGGCATGACCCAGGAAAGTGTGTCCGGCCAAATGGGATCGAGCGTGTTGGGTTATGTGGTGCACCCCTGCAGGGAAGTTAATCTATTCGAATAGCCGTGATCTTCGGTAACAGGACGACTTGGAGTTGTACCTTGACCTTATGACAACTAGAACCGGATACTTAATAAAACACACCCTTCAAAGTTCCACAGACAACACGGTGATCGCTTTTCCGCAGGGCGACGAGGAGAGGATCGCCGGGTAGGTTTATGCTATGCGATGCTACTTGGAGATGCTACTTGGAGATGCTACTTGGAGATGCTACTTGGAGGACTTCAATCTACTCTCTTCTACATGCTGCGAGGCGGAGGCTGCCAGAAGCGTAGTCTTCGATAGGATTAGCTATCCCCCTCTTATTCTGGCATTCTGCAGTTCAGTCCACTGATATGGCCTCCTTACACATATACCCATGCATATGTAGTGTAGTTCCTTGCTTGCGAGTACTTTGGATGAGTACTCATGGTTGCTTTCTCCCCCCTTTTCCCCCTTTCCTTTCTTTCTGGTTGTCGCAACCAGATGCTGGAGTCCAGGAGCCAGACGCCACCGTCGATGACGACCCCTACTACACCGGAGGTGCCTACTACTACGTGCTGCCCGCTGACGACGACCTGGAGTAGTTAGGAGGATCCCAGGCAGGAGGCCTGCGCCTCTTTCGATTTGTATCCCAGTTTGTGCTAGCCATCTTATGGCAACTTGTTTAACTTATGTCTGTACTCAGATATTGTTGCTTCCGCTGACTCCTCTATGATCGAGCACTTGTATTCGAGCCCTCGAGGCCCCTGGCTTGTATTATGATGCTTGTATGACTTATTTTATTTGTAGAGTTGTGTTGTGATATCTTCCCGTGAGTCCCTGATCTTGATCGTACACATTTGCGTGCATGATTAGTGTGCGGTCAAATCGGGGGCGTCACAAGTTGGTATCAGAGCCGACTGCCTGTAGGAATCCCCCTTTCCAACTCCTTGGCCGAAGTCGAGTCTAGTCGTTGAAAAACTTTTACTAACATGGCTGTGTGGCCCATGGGCCCACGTCGCCATCGGGTGGTAGTAGGATCTTTTATTCCTCAACCTATACTCTGGGACTCTGACATCTCTTCTATTCGGGTTAAATGAATCTTACTAAATCTAACATTAGGATCTCGTTATCATTTTCACCCGGAGAGCCCCTTATTATTGATGATCGTCTGCTGCACGTGAAGACCCTAAAGATACTTTTCGCTGTTAGGCCGAGAACTTGTGTTCATCGCGTTTGCAATTCCCCTTCCACCGTCAACCCTTATGGGTAACTACTTACAGTTGTTATTCTTATATCATCCCCAGTTGGTCTTGTTATTACAAGATACCCTGAAAAACTCGTCGTGGTTTCGATAATCCCTTGAGCTTACTGCCTTGCTGTTCTTGTCACTTGAATACCCCTACGGTTAATTCTCGCATTTATAGAATATCCGCTCATCCCCCAGTTGTTCATGTGTTTCACAATGGTTTTCGAAATACTATTTGATCCTCCAAAAATCCTTAATAGCTTATTGCTCTGCAATACTTGTCTGCTTGCATTATGGATGCTTTCCATATGTCTGGCAATATTCGTTAGTATCCTTAGGCACCGTCATTTTGATCCTATTGATTCAACATGAGTGCGAATGCACGCAATCATCATTGATCCTTTTAAATTATCCTTCTGGCTCAGACGTCATTTTTGAACATGAGCTTGTTCTCGACCATTCTGTTCGCCGTCAATTGTACCCTTAGGTCTATTGAACTTATCCACCCTTGATCAGAGCGTCTGCTTCTGATCCTTCTATTTGGAAATCGTAATTCCTTTGATATCTAAGCATCGAATCATTCAGGTGTTCTATAATCTGATGCCCTTGCATCCTTTCTTCAACTGATTGTGTGCCGATGCTCACATCAGCTCCGCTATGGACCGTCGGATCCTTATTGGATTATTATTCGACAGTGTCCTCCTTAATCAATAACCTCGTGAGCCTTTCCTCTGATACATAATGCTTTTGGTAAATTGCATCCTCTGTTTTATCAACCATGCTCTATTTTCGAGCTGGTGGTATTTATGATTGAAGTTTGTGGTATATGTTCGTAAGATGCCCGGATGGGTTGAACCTATGCCTTCCTTAATATGTGTGAACTCGGAAGATTTCACGAGTCATACTCATCTGGTATTTCACCAGGTAAAACTTTCAACACTAATGCCTTTATCAAAGCAAGAAGTGAATGGAACGTTATGCATTGAGGAAGTGGGAGTCGACCTTGAACTTTGTGTTCATGCCCATGGACGCGATGTATATCCTATCATGGAAGCTTCTTGTAATAATAACTATTTCCTTGATAACTAACATATGGTATCTGTGAATTGATCCTACGCAACCGTGGTTCCGACCATGATTGTTCTTCTTTGATTCCATTTCTCGGACAAGTTAAAACAATTGTCTTCTATGGATCAATACACCAGTCCGACCTTTACTTTGATCTTGTTTTGAGTATTACCCCCCTGGTATCTCGAGATTATCATGGTACTGCATAACTTCTTATAAGTTCTTCATCAAGTGCTACCTTACCACTGATTCCCATTTTTCACGGGCTCTGAGTTATTAAACACTCAAAGACACCGATAACTGAACCGAGTCCGCTCTTCGGTTCAACAACTCTTCAGTAAGCTTCTATAAGTACGAGTTTGTACCCGATCACGCCATTCCTAGCCTGTTTGGCTATATCATTGTCGTGATGATTTTAACTGTGCTACCCGGTCCTTCTTCTCGGAGCACAATTTTCGACGATGAATTAAGCTTACGTCGATTTTCCTCGTCATTCCCTTTCACCTTAAACAACAAGCTTGAGTTCGAGTTTATGTCATAACCGTGGTTCCATTAACCTCTTGCTTCATCATTACTTTGACTTGATGTCGTCGCTGATTGATCACATCGGCATGGAAACTCTCGACACTTGTGTCGTGATCATCATCAACCTTATGAGCTCTTCCAGGAATTCAATTGAATTCATGATGGGTAATACCATCCTTGCCCTCGATGATTCCTGTTCTCATCGACCACTTTATTGCCTTCCGTTCAACACAAGATGTTCGTGATTTGTGTAAACCTTGAGATCCCTGCTATCCAGCATTTGTTCCTCTTTACCTTGGAGTATTACCATCTGTTAATATCAAGGATGTTGTGAGGACTGCTCCACCTCTTAAGAAATTCTTGGTATTGAGACGCTTCTCACCATCACCATTCTTTCTTGGTCCCCGTGTTGCTTCCAACCGGTGTACCAACAAGTGAACGGTGCTGTTTGAATTCTGCCCTTCTAGCAAGCCTCTTGCTTTGAAGTGAAATTCTTAGACTATCGATTATTGAATCACCATTCTGACATTGGCCGTGCAACCCAACCCATCGGGCGTACCTTTCAACCAATGTTTACTTGTGTATGTTTTCCTCGAGCATACTTCCTTGTATCATTTGCTCCCACAAATGTTATCTCCTTGTTCACTTAAATGTGGGAGTCTATCCTTTGGGAATCTCGGTGAATTGCCGTTGAGTTCACCAGACACCTCCTTGTCCTCTCCTTGGGTTAATGATGGACTCTTGATAACAGAAATCACTTCATAGTCCATTTTCCCGAGAACCTTACATTGTCATCTCGTCAATTGTGTTGCACCTTTTCTTCTCAGGCTTACTAAGTCGGAGGTATCATGACACCAATCGGATCTGAATCTCGGTCAGATATGATGGTAGGGACAACTTTCCAAGAGTTATGATGTTGGTCCTTTGATGACCTGGTAACATGATGTCATGCCTAGCACCCCCCCCCCCCCGGCTGGAGGACCTATCATTATAGATTCCTTTTCAGCAAGGTTATCCATTCATCCATGAGGAAATTGTAAGACTTATTCTACAAGTTATTCTTGATGGATCCTTCGTGTTTCCAAAGTTTGATCTTCACCTGGCGACCATGTCAATTCTATCTCGAAGCATGTCAATGGTACTCCGATGTTTCAACAAGAACATTTGAAGCCCAATGCTAAATGTTTCTTGCTCAATTACCCAAACACCGTTGTATGGGCAATATCATGAAAATTCTCTCCCCTACCTAAAGAGTTTTCTACATTATATCCTGACATGGATATCATGCTCTGCTTGTCCTTGGGAAGGATATACCCTTGAAATATGTGTTTAAACATAATTTCCTTTCCATTGTTCTGTTTAATCTGATAATCATATGTCCTTTCCATTGTTTGGTTTAACCTTTCTTGAGGTCTATATGATCTAAGCAGTAATATTCTTCTGCTTATGTAAACACCTTGGTGTACGACCGTGTCAGTAAGACCCTGTTACTATTGTTGATGACATTTCGGTAGCCACCGATGGACGAGAACCTTGCCTATTGGCCCGCCTCGTTCAACGAGCAGGAAAATGGTTCTCTACGTCCCTCGCCCTTGGTACCGAAGTTGTTGCCGACATAACCGACAGACTATCCTCTGGCATGCCTTGCTTACATGATCGTGCAAGATGTCACTGTCCTTCCTACTTTTAATCCACATGGTGGGCCCATATCCCACAGTTCCACAGGATCGAAACCTGACTCTCCTGTACACCCCCTGTTCCCAAAGTTATTCCTCAGTGGCCTCGTGTGTAATTCACGAGCCACCTTCTGATGAGATCATCAATTTGGTATCAGACGCAATACTTATTCCCATTGCTCTGAACCCCTTTCACACTTCGCTTCAGGCAATGAACGATTGCCTATCCGCTTGAAACTTCTTATTGCCCCGTCTTACTTTGCTCTCGATAGGTGTAATTTGTTCAACTCGAGAGATACTCATATGTTCATTCTTGGGATACCCCCAGATGAATTTCCCTTATAACCTCCTATTTTTGTAGAACTGCCCCTTACCTATTCGTAAGTACGATGGAGTTCCCCGAAGAAAGGA
>NC_041391.1:194603814-194626460 GCF_002162155.2 Triticum dicoccoides | reverse complement strand
CATCGCCGCCGTCGCCTCGCCCCGCCACCAACCCCGAAGCCGCCGGATCGATCCGCGCCCCGCCGCCTGGACGCCGCCACCACCCGACACCGGCACCCTCGACACTGCTGCCCACCACCGCCACGGCCACCTCCTCGACACCTCGCCGGAGCTGCCCCGCCGTCCTCTCCGACGCGACCTCAACTCCTCCCCGAGCCACTGCCAGATCCCTACGCCCCCCCTGTGAGCTCCCCTTCTCCTGGCCCAGTCACCGCGCGACCGCGTCGCCCCGCTCACCGCGGTCGGGCCACTCCCTGGCCGCGCCCGTCGCCCCGCACCGACGCACCTCGCCCTGCCCCGCCGTTCCGCTACGTCCGTCGCCGCCTGCGCGTGCGGCCACCGCGCCGCGCCCGTCCGCCTACGCCGCGCTGTCGCTCGCCGACACACGCGCGCCCATGGCTCCGGTCCCCTCCGTCCCGCTGCCCTGTTCCGGCCGGCGCTCGTGTGCCCTTGGCCGCCGGCGCCCGCGGCCAGCTCTGGCGCGTTGTCTGGGCGGGTTATGCCCGCACAGCGGGGCTCCGCCCCGTTTCGCCGGGTCCACCCGCGAGCCCTGTGGCTCTGCTCCGCTCCATCCCCGTTAACCCGCGCCCGATAAGCCCCCTGGGCCAATGACGAACGGGGCCCACGCCCAAAATGATTTAAAAAAATGATAATAATAAAAAAATTAAATTAAAATTAAAAATAAATAAATAATAATTAAATTAATTAATTAAGTTAATTAATCATGTTTAATTAACCTAATTAACTAGTTAGCTTAATTAAACCCTAATTAGTTTAAACAGTCAATGACGAACGGGACCCACCTGTCAGGTTGACCAGGTCAACTACTGACGTCATGCTGACGTCAGCAGACACTATTCTGGATAATGTTGGTTAAATTAAATAAATAAATCCTAAAAATGATTTAAATCTTTTAAAATTAATATAAAATAAACCGTAGCTCGGATGGAAAAACTTTGTACATGAAAGTTGCTCAGAACGACGAGACGATTCCGGATACGCAGTCCGTTCGTCCGCCACACCCCTCTAACCTATCGAACCCGCAACTTTCCCCCTCCGGCTCCTTTGCCCGAAAACACGAAACATCGGGAATACTTTCCCGGATGTTTTCCCCCCTTCACCGGTATCACCTACTACCGCGTTAGGGCACACCGAACACCGCGTATTGCCTTGTTATATTTTGTGATGCTTTGTTTGCTCTGTATTCATTATTTCTTCCCCCTCTTCTCTCCGGTAGACTACGAGACCGACGCTGCTGCTGACCAGTTCGACTACGGAGTTGACGACCCCTCTCTCTTGCCAGAGCAACCAGGCAAGCCCCCCCCTTTGATCACCAGATATCGCCTACTCTTCTCTATACTGCTTGCATTAGAGTAGTGTAGCATGTTACTGCTTTCGTTAATCCTATTTTGATGCATAGCCTGACATTGTCGCTACATCTGTTGATACCTTACCTGCAATCCTAAATGCTTAGTATAGGATGCTAGTTTATCATCATTGGCCCTACATTCTTGTCAGTCTGCCTTGCTATACTATCGGGCCGTGATCACTTGGGAGGTGATCACGGGTATATACTATACATACATACATACTATACAGATGGTGACTAAAGTCGGGTCAGCTCATTGAGTACCCGCAAGTGATTCTGACGAGGGGGCTGAAAGGACAGGTGGCTCCATCCCGGTAGAGGTGGGCCTGGGTTCCCGACGGCCCTCGACTGTTACTTTGTGGCGGAGCGACAGGGCAGGTTGAGACCACCTAGGAGACAGGTGGGCCTGGCCCTGTTCGGCGTTCGCGGATACTTAACATGCTTAACGAGATCTTGGTATTTGATCTGAGTCTGGCTACGAGCCTATACGCACTAACCATCTACGCGGGAGTAGTTATGGGTATCCCGACGTCGTGGTATCAGCCGAAGCACTTCAGACGTCAGCGACGGAGCGGCGCGCACCGAATTGGACTGGAACGCCACTAGGCTAGGTCTGCTTTCGGCCGCCCTCGCAACGTGCAGGTGTGCTATGGGCGATGGGCCCAGACCCCTGTGCGCTTAGGTTTAGACCGGCGTGCTGGCCTCTCTGTTTTGCCTAGGTGGGGCTGCGACGTGTTGATCTTCCGAGGCCGGGCATGACCCAGGAAAGTGTGTCCGGCCAAATGGGATCGAGCGTGTTGGGTTATGTGGTGCACCCCTGCAGGGAAGTTAATCTATTCGAATAGCCGTGATCTTCGGTAACAGGACGACTTGGAGTTGTACCTTGACCTTATGACAACTAGAACCGGATACTTAATAAAACACACCCTTCAAAGTTCCACAGACAACACGGTGATCGCTTTTCCGCAGGGCGACGAGGAGAGGATCGCCGGGTAGGTTTATGCTATGCGATGCTACTTGGAGATGCTACTTGGAGATGCTACTTGGAGATGCTACTTGGAGGACTTCAATCTACTCTCTTCTACATGCTGCGAGGCGGAGGCTGCCAGAAGCGTAGTCTTCGATAGGATTAGCTATCCCCCTCTTATTCTGGCATTCTGCAGTTCAGTCCACTGATATGGCCTCCTTACACATATACCCATGCATATGTAGTGTAGTTCCTTGCTTGCGAGTACTTTGGATGAGTACTCATGGTTGCTTTCTCCCCCCTTTTCCCCCTTTCCTTTCTTTCTGGTTGTCGCAACCAGATGCTGGAGTCCAGGAGCCAGACGCCACCGTCGACGACGACCCCTACTACACCGGAGGTGCCTACTACTACGTGCTGCCCGCTGACGACGACCTGGAGTAGTTAGGAGGATCCCAGGCAGGAGGCCTGCGCCTCTTTCGATCTGTATCCCAGTTTGTGCTAGCCATCTTATGGCAACTTGTTTAACTTATGTCTGTACTCAGATATTGTTGCTTCCGCTGACTCGTCTATGATCGAGCACTTGTATTCGAGCCCTCGAGGCCCCTGGCTTGTATTATGATGCTTGTATGACTTATTTTATTTGTAGAGTTGTGTTGTGATATCTTCCCGTGAGTCCCTGATCTTGATCGTACACATTTGCGTGCATGATTAGTGTGCGGTCAAATCGGGGGCGTCACAGGCAAAGAGTTCATCACTCTGCGAGCACCATACGAGAATGGTGGCATAGAATCCAAACCATTTTGTTTCACATAAGAGGGGTTAGGGTAAGCATATGAATAAGCAGAGAAATTCTTCGAGGACTTATGAACATAAGGGTTTGAAGAATAATGCACATATTCATAGCCCTTAGCTCTACCCTGCGAAACAGAGTTGTTAGCACGATGATAATCATATGAGGACTTTGATCCATTTGAGGAATTTGATCCATATGAAGAATTTGATCTGGGGTTCCTGTTCTTCACTAGTGGTGTCATGAGGACATTCACCTGAAGACTTTCAAGGAACTTCTTGGGAACCCAGATTTTCTTCATGGGAGAACCGTTCCTGCAGTTAGTGCCAACATATCTAGCAAATACTTCACCATTCTGATTTTTGAACAGTTTATAGTTGGAGTCAAATGACTCATCAGAAGGATGAGGAGATTCACATGTAAAGCCAAATAAGTTAGATGGATCAACTGGAGGTCCCTTTGCAGCAACCCATGAGGTTTTGGGGTACTGCTCAGGCTTCCAATATGTTCCATCAGCATTAAGTTTCCTCTCAAAGGCGATACCCTCTTTCCTAGGGTTTCTGTTGAGGATCTGCTTTTTAAGCACATCACAAAGATTCTCATGCCCTTTGAGGCTTTTGTACATGCCTGTCATGTACAATTCCTTCAGCCCTGCATCGTCAGTGATACTAGCAATGTCCTCAGATGAGGAATTAGTGATAGCAGAGGCAGGTGCAGAATTTGTAACAGTTGAAGCATTTGAACATTCAGGTGAAGAATTAGCAGATTCACGTTCAATGCACTTTAAGCATGGAGGAACAAATTCTTCCTGAGAAGCGCTGATTTGTTGAGCTAGTAATGAATCGCGCTCCTTCTGAAGATCTTCATAACTCACTCTTAGCTTCTCAAGATCTTGCTTTCTTTGAAGAAATTCATAAGAAAGTTTCTCATGATCAGATAAGAGAGTGTTATGATGACTTTGAAGGTTATCAAACCTAGACTGAAGTCTCTGAAGATTTTCAGTCAGGGCTTTAGTGCGATCCATTTCTTCACCTAACATATCATCACTCTTATCTAGCATGTTTTGAACCTTTTCAAAAGCCCTTTGTTGTTTTACAGCAATCTTAGCAAGTTTAGAGTAGCTGGGCTTGAGATTCTCATCAGATTCATTTTCACTAGATTCAGAGGAGGTGTATTTGAGTACCTTTGCACCTTTTGCCATGAAGCAATAGGTGGGAGCGTAGTCATCATTATCTTCATCAGGCTTGTCGGTGGGGTCAGTTTCTTCAGTGTTGAAGATGGACTTGCTAACAAAAGCAGTAGCGAAGGCCAGACTCGCCACACCAGATTCGGATTCTTTAGACGCCTCCTCTTCCTCATGTTCCTCAGATTCAGCTTCAGAGTCCATTTCCTTGCCAATGAATGCCCGAGCCTTCTTGGAGCTGCTCTTCTTATGAGATGAAGACTTCGAGGATTTTGATGACGAAGATTTTGACGATTTCTTCTTCTTCTTCGGATCATCAGAATTGTAATCCTTGTATTTCTTCTTCTTCAATTCCTTTTCCCACTGAGGACAATCTTGAATATAATGACCAGGTTTCTTGCATTTGTGACACAGCCTTCTCTTATAGTCACTTGATGAGGAATCACTTCTTCTTGAGGATTTTCCAAAGCGACCACGTCTTGAGAACTTCTGGAATTTCTTCACGAGCAGTGCTAGCTCCTGGCTCAATTCTTCAGGATCACCAAGGCTACTACCAGAATCCTCACATTCAGACTCAGACACAACCTTGGCCTTCAGGGCACGTGGTTTGCCATAGCTCGAACCATAGAGATCTCTCTTCTCAGCAAGCTGGAACTCGTGAGTATTTAGCCTTTCGAGGATATCGGCAGGATCAAGAGACTTGTAGTCAGCCCGTTCTTGTATCATCAGACCCAGAGTATCAAATGAGGAATCAAGCGATCTCAACAGTTTCTTCACCACCTCATGGTCAGTGATGTCAGTGGCACCGAGGGCTTGAAGCTCATTTGAGATGTCAGTGAGGCGATCAAAGGTTTGTTGGACATTTTCATTGTCGAGTCTTTTGAAGCGGTTGAAGAGATTCCAAAGAACATCAACTCGAGAGTCACGCTGAGTTGAGACTCCTTCATTCACTTTGGACAGCCTATCCCAGATAAGCTTAGCAGTTTCCAAAGCACTCACTCTTCCATACTGTCCTTTACTCAGATGGCCACATATGATATTCTTCGCTTGAGAATCGAGTTACTTGAATCTCTTCACATCGGTAGCGTTCAGTGAGGGTGAGACAGAGGGAACACCATTTTCCACAACATACCAGAGATCGTTGTCAATTGCCTCGAGATGCATTCGCATCTTGTTTTTCTAGTAGGGGTAGTCCGTCCCATCAAAGGTAGGACACCCAGCCGAGACCTTGATCATACATGCGGTCGACATAACTAAAACTCCAGGCGGTTAAACCAAAATCACACAGAACAAGGGAGTACCTTGCTCTGATACCAATTGAAAGTGCGTTATGTCGACTAGAGGGGGGGTGAATAGGCGATTTTTATGAATTCTTCACTGAGGAATTTGCCGGTGAGGAAATTCCTTAGCGAAGAACTATTAGCAGCGGAATAAGTACTCAGAAGTAAGCATAACAGAATACAAGCATGGTCATCATGATGAAATGAAGAGTAGCACAGAGTACAGAAAGCATAATCACAGGATAACACAAGATGAAGACAAACAAACTAAAGAAATTGAACTAAGGAAATTGAGAAAGTCTTCAGTCAAAGTCTTCAAACACAGATATGAACAAACACTCAACACAGTAATGAGGAAATGAAAGGGTTGAGGAAATAGAACCAGTTAGGTTGGTGAAGACAATGATTTGGTAGACCAGTTCCAACTGCTGTCTCAGTTGTACGTCTGGTTGGAGCGGCTGAGTATTTAAACTCGAGGACACACAGTCCCAGACACCCAGTCGTTGAGCACGCAGCTCAGGACACCCAGTCCTCACTGTATTCTCCTTGAACTAAGATCACACAGATCTTCTCCAATCACTCATGGTAAGTCTTCAGGCGACTTCCAAACCTTCACAGACTTGGTCACTCGGCAATCCACAATTCCTCTTGGATGCTCTAGATCTTGACGCCTAACCGTCTGGAAGAAGCACAGTCTTCAAAGGTAACAAGCGTCGGATCCACGTAGGATCAATTTCTTCAGTGATGCTCAATCACTTTGGGTTTGTAGGGGTTTCGTTTTTGGTTTTCCTCACTAGATGATTTTCGCTCAAAGTCCTCGGAGGATGGGTTGCTCTCAAATGACAAGTGTCAAGTTCTCTCGGAGCAGCCAACCAGCTAGTGGTTGTAGGGGGCGGCTATTTATAGCCTAGGGAGCAGCCCGACATGATAAGACATAAATGCCCCTCAATGATATGACCGTTAGGTGGATAAGATATTTTGGGACAGCTGGCGCGCAGCACAGCAACGGTCGGAAATTTGACTCTCAAATTCCTCAGGGCTATCATGTTCCTCACTGTGTAGGTAATTCGCACTGACGAATTCCTAACTCCTCAGTCAGAACAAATTCATCAGCGACCAGAAGAACTTCGTCTCTGTTACTGAAGAAAGTGACTGAACTGTATGAGATTTCCAAAGGCTTCACTCGAAGGGATTGGTAGGTGTAGGATTTTGAGTTGAGCATCACATGGAAATTTTTCCTTAGTATTTCCTCGACCCCCTTTAACAGTACGGTGTTTCCTATGACTCAAGAAAGAGAAAATGAAACTATGAAAACAAAAGTCTTCACGCTTCATGTTCCAGAAATGAATACCAAGTCTTCAAGGTCACACCAAATTCTTCACTTTCAAAGTCTTCAGAAAGTCTTCAGAATATCAAAGTCTTCAGTTGAAGAACTTCATTTTTAGGGGTCGACTTTCTCTGTAAATATCAAACTCCTCATAGACTTATAGACCTGTGTACACTCACAAACGCATTAGTCCCTTAACCTATAAGTCTTCAATACACCAAAATCACTAAGGGGCACTAGATGCACTTACAAGTCATGTCACCTTCTCTCTAGGGTTTTGTATTTGAAAAGAATTTGAATTCATGGAGATCATAAATGCAAGGTGAAAGTTTGGGAAAGTCATTTCATTCCCTCTGATTTAACTTTCAATTTTTTTCAAATTTCAGTCAATTTCACACAAACAACCACACCAGAATCAAACAAACAATCAAAACTATTTATTTAATATAACATTCAAAAATTTAGAATTTTGGGATTTTACAAATGGTTATTGTGCTGTCAATTTAACCCATTTCAGATTAGCAAATAAAGAGACGGTTTAAATAATAGTAGAATAATATGACATTGTTCATAGTTAAGACATTGCAGAATATGACATTGTGTTGTACTGGGTAGGTTCACCACACCACTGGATTACGTATCAAGAACAGAAGCATACATGCAGTGCAAAAGAAGATCACTTGCTCTGTATAGTTTAATTTACATGGTATGAAGAAGGAACTTGGTTGTACAACTAAAAACTTAAATTGAGAAGGACGAACTTTTGTTTATGAACTACATAATAAACTTTAAACATGCAATTTGATGCAAACACCAGAAATAAACAGTTGTTGCAGTCATGCCTAACCAAATATACACAACAATGTTTGAAGGCTTGAGAAGGACAAACTTACATTATTGGTGAAGACATGCTCTATAAAGCCCTTGTCCATGCTGATGGGGGGGGGCAATTCAAGAAGTTTACCACAGAATCTTCTTTATAAGCATTGCCTTTATTCTACATTTTGTTAAGAGTAAATATAGATGTGATAATATAAGAAAAAATGGAGAATAATTAAGATAAGATGAAGAGTGATGCTACATAACCAAGTAGCTATAAATGTAAGTACAACGATAGACGCAAAAGGTACAACCAAGAGCAATGCAGAGCTAAACTTCTTCAGTACCATCAGTGTTATCCAACCTTATGGTAAGATTAAATACAGATCTGATGTGTAGAAAATGGAGGGCAAAGGAAAATAAGCTGCAGAGTGATGGTACATGAACAACTACCAGTCAATATAAGTACACTGATAAAGGACAGCAGGTACTTACAAGAACAATGTAGAGCTAAAAAATTTCATTAGCATTGGATATATTCTACACTAATGTAACCATTCATACAGATCAGATAATTTGGAGCGAACAATTGATAAGCAAGCTATCATGCATACTGCTGTCACATAATGAACCAGGTATGTACGCAAGTACAGTGATACAGGACAACAGGTACTAACAAGAGCAAAGCAGCGGGCAACATATTTGCGATATCTTGTCGTTCTTTTCAAACTGGAATTCTTCTTCGAGCAGATTTCCTGCAAAAAAGATCCATAAGGCACATGCAGAAAAGTAGAAGTTCAAATTGTCATGTGATATCATAGATAGTACCTTATCCTGGGAACGAGACCAGTGCATAACAAGGTTTTTCCATTCAATGTCTTCTAAATTTAGCACATGAGACTTCACCAGAAATTCGTTTATAGACTTGCCATCAAAGTGTGATTTCCTTAGGTAACACCGATACTGCTGCAATGCTTCCTTGAATAGCGCAAGCAAGCTTTGCTCATCATCACTATCCAGATTGACCCTCGCCTACTTACAACAATGTAATGTAAATCATTGATGTGTTCAATCAGCAGAAAACAGGAAAATAATCACCATGAATAATAGCACTTACAGGTAAGTGGGACAGGAAGATGTGAAAATGGTGTTTGTCTTCACTATAATCTTCCCATGATGGGAATATATGCGCGTAGTCCCTAACGACATTGAAAGCACTGTCTTTTAAATTGGGAATAACTAGAATGGGGTTCCAATCTACAGGAATTGGCCGTCTCTGCAGTTGGGATAGGTCTTTGGTCGGTGGACTTGCTGTACTTTTTGCTGGAGTGGGATTTTTCTGTGGTACGGCTGGCGCTATGGCAACTGAAATCGGCATACCTTTTGCTGGAGTGAAGGTCCTGTGTGGTGGGGCTAGTGGTGTGGCCAGTGAAGTATGGGTACAGTTTGTTGGAGTCAGTCCTACATTTTGTGTCACTGGTTGTACAGCCAATATAAGTGGTATGCTATCTGATTTGTCCGGCACCACCATGTTTTTCAAGGACTTTGCTGGTGCTCCTTCAGGTTCGGCAATCACCCTCTTCCTTTTTGATGTCTAATGCACAAGAACAACATTTGAGTGGAAGAACATGGTATGATGACAGATGGAATATGTATTGATAATGGATGGGCATGGCATCTCGACATATATGATGAGTAAACTAAGCAGATGGCGGTGCAACAAAGTAGAAGAAAAGCAAGAC
Source organism: Triticum dicoccoides (assembly GCF_002162155.2). Classification (NCBI taxonomy): domain Eukaryota; kingdom Viridiplantae; phylum Streptophyta; class Magnoliopsida; order Poales; family Poaceae; genus Triticum; species Triticum dicoccoides. The sequence continues at coordinate 194,616,944 of NC_041391.1, read as the reverse complement.
AACATATGCAAGATATGCGCAATCAATAAAACCTTGCCAAATTAGAACAGGCACCTTGATGGGTGAATTGGACAAGCCATCTGCCTTTGACTCCTCGATGTTAGAATAGTCATTAGGATCATATTATGAACAAGAATCAACAGGTGGGGAGCGTATGAGTTTCATTGCATCCAGAATGGCGCTCAATGCCTTGGTGCCAATTTTATAGGTCATCGAAGTGTTTAGCTTCAAGAGTGCACTACTCCTGGTGCGATACAAAGCATCTACACAGATCATAGTGTAGATATAAAGGGAAAACCGTAAGTATCAGAGTAAAATCAGCAAAGTGGATCTTCCTGGAATATATGTGCTAGTATTACCGGTACGGCTAGAAAGGCTTCGGATACCAGCCTTCTTCAACTAAAGGTGTGGTAGTGTTAATATTAGTGTAACTCTCAAAGGCGACACAGCTCCCCGCATTTCCTTGCTATTCTTGTAGTATTCAAGTGGGCATACCACTACAAATCCTATTCCTATGTTTACAAAATCCTACGAATCAAAGAGGCCCGAAGAGTTCAAAGTCTCCATCACAACCGACCGTATAGACCTCTACACTGGAAATTTCCCTGCTCATCTTCAATACAAGGAACATACTGTACTACTATCATACTCCCTCCGTTCCAAAATATAAGTCTCTGTAGAGATTTCCACTATGGGTAACATACAGATGTATACAGATACATTTTAGAGTGTAGATTCACTCATTTTGCTCCATATGTAGTCCATGGTGGAATCTATACAAAGACTTGTATTTAGGAACGGAGAGAGTACTTATTAAAGAAGAACAAAAGAGGAACATGCTAAAGAAGAGCAAGCAGATTTTGGATAATAAATGTTCGTTGCATAGTGCCCACACATGATGAACCAGAGCGCATTAAGAATGCAACTCCCTGCTGTCTCTCTATATGTGGTGCACATGCTTTTCGAAAGTAAAGCAGGAACATTAGCTGACCAATTAAATGTAATCTATTTTAGTAATATCTGTATCATATCAGATTCGTATTTGAGCAACAAGTTTGGAATTATGAGTGGCACGTTGTTTAGCTTGATGGATTCAAGAGCAGTGCTAAGTAGGTACGATGATGGTACTGAATATAAAGCCATGTCTGCATGCAAGTCACGTGACTTTTGTCGTTTGGGCCAGTCGACCATTTCAGGCGGTTGGATGAAGATCCTACGTCTCCTAACCCTTCTTCTTCCTTGTCTCTGATTCTTCCCATACAAAACACCGCACGGGCCACCGGCCGGACCACCAGCTCCCACCGCCTGTGTTTCTCTGCCACCCCCACCCCCCATCCCCGGCCCCACCCGCGTCAAGTTTTCCTCATTCGGTAAGGCCCCACCACCGCCCCCACAACCACCGTCCCCACCCGAGCCCCTTCCTTTGCACCGGCGAACTTCGGCGAGCTCTAAAAAATCGACTGACCCAATTTTGAAATTTAGTCTACTATCACTTAACTAGTGTGGAATATAAAAGGGGAAAAGCATAAGCATTGCGAGTATAGTGTTGAGTGTGCCATGGTGGATCTGAAGGTGCAAACCGGACAAAGGCAACTTTGCAACCAATGTTTGCTTTCAACTAGCAAGTAAGTGATGGACAAGAAATCGGAGTAAAGCAGTGGCGATCTATTTTCTTGCTGCGATAAATAAGTTGAGCAGATACGAAAGAGTACCGCCTCTGGTGTAGCGCCGTGTATGCATGATGCGGTAGCGATGGCCGTCGGTGGCATGGAAGCAGATCTAGAAGGGTAGACGATGGCAGAAGGGCGCGGTGGACAAGACGGTCGTAGGAGCAGCGCCGGCAAGGTGGACGATGGTAGGGATGAAGCAAGAGGACGGGATGCAAGGATCCCGGTCCAAAGCCGTGGATGATGTAGGTCGATCTCTTGTAATGGACGACGGTGTCGGGGTATCAGCTCTAGCATGGTGGAGGAGGACGATGGTGGATGGGGTGGCGGACGAAGGAGTCTTGGGTGGAGAGGGTGTTTTGGCGCCCACGGAGTACGAATGGGGAAATGGAGGGAGAGAGGAAGGGGGAACCATGTCTTCAGGGCACGCTTGTCTCAAATGCAAGGAAATTTACAAACTTAGCCCCCATTTCAAATTTCCTACATCACAGTAATATTAGTCAGTTGGGGATAGGACGGTAATCTCGCATACACCGAATATTTGTCGAGGAGAGTTTGTTTTTGGCGCCCACCGTGTATGAATCGGGGAGGGCGTCAATTTCGGCCGAGGAGACACTGTGTTTTGGCGCCCACCATGTATGAATCCGAGTGAGAGGCGGTTATGTCATGTTTGAGTTAAATTACAAACCTATCTCTATCGAAACCTATAGAAATTGAGCCGATAGGCTTTGCGTGGCAGAGATAGGCAGTAATTTTCATCTCGCAGATTTTGGTTTCGGGCGGTTACTGCGACTTTCCCCGCTTCGTTCAAATTAAGCAGAGTGCATGTTTACCGTGCCAACTCAATTCGAATCTTGTTTGTATTCTATTTTTGTTTGGGCAGGATCCATTTTCGATTGGAATAAATTTCTATATACATCATTTTTTTATATATAATTTCAAAAGCACAACAAAGAATTTTGCTCCTTTATATGTATAATATGATTTACAAATACAATGATCTCAAAATCATAAGGTTGAATTCAAAAAAAATAAACCAAATTATTGTTGGGATCTACGGTAGGGTCCGTCAACTACAAATTTAAATTCCTACGCGCAGACCATCCAGGAACATGCTACGGGAGATGGATCACAGTTCGTTACCACTAGACGCGCAGTGCCGTGCAGTGGAAGAAGAGTTGGGGCAGTGCGTCTGCGTGGATCATCTTCTCCTCGTCTGATCTCCCTCGAACAGCCAGTCGTCCGATCCCACGTACAAGTTCGTCGGAGCGGCGCAAGTGCACCACCTCTAACGGTATCCGCGCATGCAGGAGGAACATCGTGCGGCGGACTGCTAGGTCCGATCACACAGTTGGCGGCGAGTGGAGGTGGCTATTTGCAACACACGTGAACCCTAGTCGCAGCGCTGCAGCGATCAACTAAATAAGTGCGCCGCACCTCCACTTTATATAGGCGTCCTTCGCAGGCTCAACATTTGGGCCTTGCACGGACCTAAAGCCCAAAGTCTACTCGGTCACGTTCCTAGTCCAGTTCGGATCACATCCGACCAGTGTCCTACGAAACGACCTCGTAGGTTCCTTCCCTTAAGCGCGCGACCCCTTAGGTTCAAGTCGGCTTGGTTACAGTTCGGATCACCTTCGACCTGCACGGTTGGTAGCGGCCTCTAGCAAGGCATGCCGACCACCAAGCAGACTATGAAGCTGGTTAGGCGAACCTGTACAACCTGTCACACTTTTGTTCCCTTTGCCACACGATATAGGTTGTCGGGCTCAAGAAGAGATTGTCATCCTTGTGCTAGCCCGACCTCTTTCTCGTTCCAGTGATACCGACCTCAGTCCGGATTATCTCGTAATCCTTGTCGCATGGCCATGCTTATCCGGGTCGGATCACATGAGGGGCCCAGAGTATATCTCTCCTGATCGGAGGGGCAAATCCCATCTTGCTCGACCATGTCTTGTAGCATGGGACTAGACAAACCCGAAACCTACCTTTGTAACTACACAGTCACAGAGTAGCGTTTGGTCGGCCCAAAGCAAGTCTGTCACCATCCCGAGTACATGTGTCATCTCAGGTCTTAGGACATAGAACGTATGTTGTACTAGAGACTCACAGATGACATATCGATGCGTCTCATAGTTGGGTCTGTCCGACTCGGACCTTATCTTGACTCGGATCCGACTACATCAAATCCGACCAGACCTTTCGAAGTCCATATTATCCGGTGAGCATCCAATGCTTCATGGCTAGTGAGACCAAGCCATCGACTGTGTCATATGCTAGTCTAGTCGGCTGCGCATTCACACAGCCCTTTCGACTAGGGACCTTTTAGGAAAGTCATCATACAATGCATAGTCCCATAAACAAGTCACGTACTTGCTGATACACATCATTGATAATGTCCAAGGACTATGTTTATTCATAAACACATAGGAAATATCATCATACACGATTTCCTCTAGGGCATATCTCCAACAGTCTCCCACTTGCACTAGAGTCAATCAAATAGACATCGAATGCCCATCGCTCTAACGTGCCCCTCATGCTTGGGTTGTGGAAGCGGCTTAGTCAAGGATCTGCAACATTTGCATCCGTGTGAATCTTGCATAACTCTACATCACCATTCTTTACGATCTTTTGTATCAGGTGATATTTCCGATCTATGTGTCTGACCTTGTGGTGATTCCTCGGCTCCTTGGCTTGTGCGATGGCACCAGAATTATCACAATAAAGGTCCAACAGTTTCACTAAGGCTGGGAAAATACCAAGATCATCCAGAAAATGCCGGATCCAAACACCTTCCTTTGCAGCTTCACAAGCCGCAGTGTATTCGGCTTCTGTGGTAGAATCGGCCACCGTATCCTGCTTGGAACTCATCCATTGCACTGCTCCTCCGTTCAGGACGTACACGAATCCGGACTGTGATCGACAATCATCTCTGTCGGTTTGGAAACTAGCATCGACGTAACCCCTTACGACGAGCTTTTCCTCACCTGCATAAACTAGGAACATCTCTTTAGTCCTTTTCAGGTACTTCAAAATAGTGTTTACCGCTGCCCAGTGACTCTCACCTAGGTTGGCCTGGTATCTACTTGTTAGGCTTATTGCAAAAGCAACATCAGGCCTTGTACATATCATGGCATACATGATGGATCCAATTGCCGAGGCATACATAATCCTACTCATCCTGCTTCGCTCATCAGATGTCGAAGGACTCTGAGTCTCGCTTAGCCTTATACCATGTGAGAGTGGAAAGAACCCTTTCTTTGCCTCACTCATGTTGAACCGTTTCAACACTTTATCTATGTACGTGTTATGGCTTAAGCCGAGAAGCCTTCTCGATCTATCTCTATAGATCTTAATGCCTAAAATATACACTGCCTCACCAAGGTCTTTCATCGAAAACTTGCTATTTAATGATTCCTTGACTGAGTTTAGCATCGAAACATTGTTCCCGATCAACAATATGTCATCCACATACAAGATCGAAAACACTATCGAGCTCCCACTTAACTTCTTGTATAAACAAGAGTCCTCTTCGCTTTTGATGTTCCAACTCCGAGATGCTTGCTTCAACCCATAAATGGATCTCTTGAGCTTTCATACCTTACTAGTGCTAGTCGGATTGACAAAACCCTCGGGCTGTATCATGTACACGTCCTCGGTTAAATTTCCATGAAGGAAAGCCGTTTTGACATCCATCTGCCATATCTCGTAATCGAAATATGCAGCTATAGCTAGTATGATTCCCACCGATTTCAGCATCGCTATCGGCGAGTATGTCTCGTCGTAGTCAATTCCTTGAACTTGTCCATAACCTGTAGCGATAAGCCGAGCTTTGTGGATCTCAACATTTCCATCCACATCGGTTTTCTTCTTAAAGACCCATTTGCAACCAAAGGCAGTTACGCCAGGTGGCGGATCAACCAAGTCCCAGACTTGATTCTCATCCATGGACTTTAGCTCGGATCTCATGGCCTCCAGCCATGCCTCGGAATCTGGGCTCACCATCGCTTCCGCATATGTGGCCGGCTCATCGCTTTCTAGCAACAATACATCACGCACTCTGCGCAATCTTTCCGACCTCCGTGATTCCGGTGCCGCTTCCACTACGGGTTCCCTGACTGACTCCAGTATGATCTCATCACCAGCCGAGCCGTCCCCGAGTGGTCCTCGAATTTCTTCGAGTCGGACCATCCTCCCACTGGCCTCCCGAGTGAGAAACTCTTTCTCAAGGAAAACCCTGTTCCGAGCAACAAACACTTTGTTCTCTTCCCGGTTGTAGAAGCTATATCCCAAGGTTTCCCTCAGATATCCCACGAATATGCATTTATCCGACTTGGGTGTAAGCTTGTCTGACATAAGTCGCTTGACAAATCCTTCACAACCCCAAATCTTTAGAAAATACAAACTTGGACTCTTCCCGGTCCACATCTCATGTGGTGTCTTGTCTACGGATTTTGATGGTACCCTATTAAGTGTGAAAGCTGCAGTTTCTAGAGCGTATCCCCAAAATGACAAGGGTAAATCTAATTTGCTCATCATAGACCGGACCATGTCCAACAAAGTCCTATTTCTCCGTTCGGACACGCTGTTTCTCTGTGGTGTACCAGGAGGTGTGAGCTGAGGTACTATACCTCGACTTTTCAGATGATCATCAAACTCCTGGCTCATGTACTCACCTCCACGATCAGATCGCAGAAGCTTTATAGTCTTGCCAAGCTGATTCTCAACCTCGTTCTGAAACTCTTTGAACTTTTCAAAAGTTTCCGACTTGTGCCTCATCAAATAGATATATCCATATCTACTCAAGTCGTCGGTAAAAGTCACGAAGTACTGATAGCCACCTCGGGCAGATGTGCTCATTGGACCACACACATCACTGTGTACAAGCTCCAACAGCTCGGACGCCCTCTCACAACTCTTTGCGAAAGGAGACTTAGTCATCTTGCCTAGCAAGCATGATTCACATGTCTCGAACGACCCAAATTCGGACGAAGTTAGGAGCCCATCATCATGGAGCTTCTTCATGCGTTTCAGACAAATGTGTCCAAGCCGACAATGCCAGAAGTATGTCGGATTTATCTCATTAGGCTTATGCCTCTTGACATTCACGTTATAGACCGGTTCCTATTCTAGATTCAATATAAATAGCCCATCAATAATGTGTGCATAGCCGTGGAACATACCATTCAAAAATATCGAACAACCATTGTCCTTTAAATTGAATTCATAACCTTGACTCATCAAACATGAGGCAGAAATAATGTTCTGACTAAGTGCAGGAATGTAATAACAATTATTCAATTCCATAATAAATTCGGAAGGAAGCTGGAGCTGCATCGTGCCGACCTCCAACGCAGCAACTCTTGCTTTGTTGCCGACCCTGATGTCAATCTCCCCTTGTGCCACACGCCTAGTTCTTACCAGCCCCTGTATCGAGTTGCAAATATGAACAACCGATCCGGTATCAAATACCCAAGAGCTACTAGGTATGTCAACAAGGTAAATGTCTATAACATATGTACCAAGTGTACCTTTGCCTGAAGCAGCATTCCCGGCCTTCTTGCCATGCTCTGCAAGCCACTTGCTACAGTTCCTCTTCCAGTGACCAGTCTCCTTGCAGTGATAGCAAACGGTCTTCGAGTTCGGTCCATACTTCGGTGCAGCGGCGGAGGTTACCGTCTCCGTGCCCTTTGCCTTAGCCTTTTTCTTGGACCAACTCTTCTTGAACTTAGCCGATTTCTGCACCATCAACACTTGATGCGTGCCTTTCTTAATATCCTGCTCTGCCACTTTGAGCATCCCATGCAATTCAGTGAGCTTCTATCCATGCCATGCATATGATAGTTTGAGATGAACGTCCCATAGCTGGGCGGAAGAGAACCCAGAACATCATCAGTAGCCAGCTCATCCAAGAGCGGGAAGCCCAAACAATCCAAATCTTGCACATATCAGATCATCTTGATAACATGTGGGCTCAGTGGATCACCTTCCTTCAGCTTGCAATCCATCAAGGATCGCCAGACGTTGAACCTTTCGGTCCTAGCCTGTGTCTGAAACATGCTCTTGAGACTCTCGATCATATCGTAAGCCTCAACATTTTTGAAATGCTGTTGCAAATCGGGCTCCATACAAGCCAGTATCAGACAACTGATCTCCATTGATTCATCAACGAGTTTCTGGTAGGCATTCTTAGTTGTGGCATTAGCATTATCGGCAGGTTCCTCTGGAAGTGGATCCTCTAGAACATGTTCCTTTTTATCGTGCTTGAGAACAATTCTCAGATTTTTATACCAAGTGGTAAAGTTTGTTCCATTCAGTTTATTCTTTTCCAGAATTGATTTCAATGCAAAGTTGGGTTGAGCAGGTGGTGCCATTGATCTACAACAGAAAATATGCAATCACTAAGCAATGTGTTTATGTAGAGTAATTCGCCTAAATAGAAATACTCCCACTGAAGTCAGCATCCCTCTGCAAACTCTTAGTGATTCAGTATCTGACTAGCGCATGCGACTAGTGAGCATTAGCATCACTGCTAGCCAACATGCCTATCCGGTAAGCAACTCCTTGCTAATCATATCTCTATACGACTCTTGTCGGTCGGGAAGGTATCTCATACCCCGGCTCCCAACCTTCTTTGCCACAAGGCCCAAAACCGTTTTGATAGCCTTGTCAAGTTAACCTGAAGCAGTGCATGTCCATGTCCGACACAAACCCTTCAGTTCAAGGACACCCAGCAGCACCTCAATTTTATGAGCCCACTACTAAACGTACTTGACTTGCGAAGGTGCAACATCGGGGATGGCAATTCACTTGATACTCATGAAGGATCATTCTACCATTCTAACATGCATAGAAACAAAGAAGGATAACAATCACATATAGACATATATTGTGAAATAGTATGGCTCCTTCATGGACGATCTTCCAGGTCGGCTCCGACTCCGATGACCATCTACGAACTCCATCTTGTTTGTCACGCTGGGACACCAAGCCACCAACCTGATCTCTATTATCCAACTACTAAAACTAGTAATGAATTTACATAGAGTCACAAGTCGACACGCAGGTTGTTATACAATATAATGACAGCACTTTGGCTCCTGCCGGCTGACAAACATGACACGCAGGCCACGTATAAATTACACACATGCATCACATACACATGAGCCATACTATTCACATTAAACTTGCAAAACAAAGTTATGCATAGAATCACATTCTACCGGTTTGTGTGTTGGGTATGAAATACACGGCGCTACGGACACGACGGTCTTATTTGAACTCCGATCACACCAAATTTTCTGATCTGACCGATATTATCAATCATCGCGAGTCCGATTCGGGTTTACGTTTCACTATTAACCCCAATGGCGGATGACCGAACGGTAGGGGTAGATCGTGTCATGACCTCATCGATCCCGATTGATAGAAAACATAGCCACAACGATCCCCATTTGCAGTTTTATCACATCAACAGTGCACATAGCTGATCTTATCAACGACAACAGATCTCATCTGCCGCCTCCACATATCTAATATGCATACGATCTGAATCCAAATCCTATAGCAGAGGCTCCGATACCACTGTTGGGATCTATGGTAGGGTGTGTCGACTGCAAATTTAAATTCCTACATGTAGAACATCCAGGAACATGCTACGGGAGATGGATCACAGTTCGTTACCACTAGACGCATAGTGCCGTGCAGCGGGAGAAGAGTTGGGGCAAAGTGTCCGCGTGGATCATCTTCTCCTCGTCCGATCTCCCTCGAATAGCCGGTCGTCCGATCCCACGTACAAGTTCGCTGGATCGGCGCAAGTGCACCACCTCTAACGGTATCCGCGCGTGCAGGAGGAACACCGTGCGGCGGACTGCTAGGTCCGATCACACAGTTGGCGGCGAGTGGAGGTGGCTATTCGCATCACATGCGAACCCTAGTCGCAGCGCTGCAGCGATCAACTGAATAAGTGCGCTGCACCTCCACTTTATATAGGCGTCCGTCGTAGGCTCAACACTTGGGCCTTGCACGGACCCTAAAGCCAAAAGTCTACTCGGTCACGTTCCTAGTCCAGTTCGGATCACATCCGACCAGTGTCCTACGAACCAACCTTGTAGGTTCCTTCCCTTAAGCATGCGACCCCTTAGGTTCAAGTCGGCTTGGTCACAGTTCGGATCACCTCCGACCTACACGGTTGGTAGCAGCCTCTAGCAAGGCGTGCCGACCACCAAGCAGACTATGAAGCTGTATAGGCGAACCTGTACAACATGTCACACTTCTGTTCCCTTTGCCACACTATATATGTTGTCGGGCTCAAGGCGAGATTGTCATCCTTGTGCTAGCCCGACCTCTTTCTCGTTCCAGTGATACCGACCTCAATCCGGGTTATCTCCTAATCCTTGTCGCATGGACATGCTTATCCGGGTCGGATCACACGAGGGGCCCAGAGTATATCTCTCCTGATCGGAGGGGCAAATCCCATCTTGCTCGACCATGTCTCACAGCATGGTACTAGACAAACCCAAAACCTACCTTTGTAACTACCCAGTCACAGAGTTGCGTTTGGTCGGCCCAAAGCAAGTCTGTCACCATCCCGAGTACATGCGTCAGCTCAGGTCTTAGGACATAGAACGTATGTTGTACTAGAGACTCACAGATGACACATCATTGCGTCTCATAGTTGGGTCTGTCCGACTCGGACCTTATCTCGACTCGGATCCGACTACATCAAATCTGACCGGACCTTTCCAAGTCCATATTATCTGGTTAGCATCCAATGCTTCATGGCTAGTGAGACCAAGCCATCGACCGTGTCATTTTCTAGTCTAGTTGGCTGCGCATCCACACAGCCCTTTCGACTAGGGACCTTTTAGAACAGTCATCATACAATGCATAGTCCCACAAACAAGTCACGTACTTGCTGATACACATCATTGATAATGTCCAAGGACTATCTTTGTTCATAAACACATAGGAAATATCATCATAGATGATTGCCTCTAGGGCATATCTCCAACAATTATGTTCTACTAAAATGCATGGATCAATAATATCTACATATTAAATAACATAGATGCACGTGAATTCATATGAGTATGCAGGCTTGATAGATCAATTTTGGTTTCGGGCGGTTACTATGACTTTCCCCGCTTCGTTCAAATTTTGTAGAGTGCACGTTTACCGTGCCAACTCAATTAGAATACCGTTTGTATTCTATTTTTGTTCGAGCAGGATCCATTTTTGATTGGAATAAAATTCTATATACACAATTTTTTATATATACTTTCAAAAACACAACACCCTTCATACATAAATATGGTTTACAAATGGCATGATCTCAGATTCATAAGGCTGTATCCATCTTAATTTGGATTTTGAAATATTTGAAACCACTTTATGTTGAAATCCAATGCATGCATTCCTCGCTAATTGTCTCCAATTAATGTGTGTTTCATGCTTTTTTTTACTTCTCAAACATGTATAATGTGTTTCACACATTATACATTTAGTGTAATCCCGTTTAGACATTAATTGCATGCAAACCATGCATTGTCTCTAATTAAAGAATCTATGGATCACTAATATTGATAAACTATTTACATTGCACGTGTCCCCAAATTCAAATGAATATGCATGTTTGATACACCAATTTGCGTTATGATATTATCGATGTCGTGATCTCCAGTTTAAATATTTGAATGCCCTTTAATCCAGATATTCGTCTCATATAGCTATCACTCATGCTTATATAGGAGTATTTCTCAAGACATGTATGCGTTCATCGTCTCTCGGGTATCTCTCGTGCTACCTGTATGTTGACGATGATCTTTTATCTTCATAACACACTGACGGTACTCTCTCCCTCGACCTTCATCACTCTATCTCTCTCTAAGTATATCTCGCTCCCTGCTATGTGTCTCTAACTATGATTCTCCATGTGGAATCTCTTTCTCTCACACAAACACAAAACTTTGTCTCCCGGGGTCTTATTTCTCTCTACTATTCCCCTGTGTGCCACTCGCACACGCCCTCTCACACATAGATGTGTTTCGCTCCTTAGGTATGAGAAGCTACGACTCTTCCTCTTAAATATATCTTTCTCACACACAAACACAAACTCTGTCTCCCAGGGTCTCATATTTCTCCACCATTCTCTTGTATGTTGCTCACACACACTCTCTCTCCCTAGAGATATCTTGCGTTCCCTCATATGTCTCTCTAGCTATCACTCTTGTTGTGAAATATCTTTCTCTCTCGCAGACACAAAACCCTGTCTCTCGGGATCTCATTTCTCTCTGATATTTGTTTGTATGTGACTCACATGCACCCTGCCTTCTGATCCACTCGACTCCTATCTCTAACACACACTAGATAGCATCTTTATCTTTCTATTTATCTGTTTCTCCATCAACCTTCTTTCTTGCCCTCACTCTTGCTTCCTATCACGCACACTACATATGTTTCTCTCTACTTGCAGTCAAGTGCCCTCCTTTTATCTTTCTCTCACACACACATAACTTCACCCTCTGAACCACCCGGTGGTCATCTCCAACACTCAAACTAGCGAATGTCCCTCTAGCTTGCATCTCCATCTCTGTATCTATCTGTAGTTTCTCCGATAACATTTCTTTCTCACACGCACTCTTGCTTCCTATCAACCACACTATATGTGTCTCTCCATATATGCATTTATAGGTTGATATCTTTTGCACAATCATTGTGTCTCACTCCCTCTGCTCGCCATAGATGCATGCTCCAGCCCACGCCACTATCTCCTAAAGACAAAAATACATGCTCAATTGTCGGGCCTTCTTCCCTGCACTCTCACATGCATGCATATTGTCATACCCGATCCATCTCTCCCATGTCGTTGATCTTATGACTCATGTCTTCTTTCTTTTATCTCGATCATGCGCGTGCGCACACACACATCCTGCATATACATGTATACCTCTTGCACATGCACGTTCAAGGTCTATATGTCTCCATATGTAGTTAATTACCATCAACCCTAATGCCACATCGAATCGTTCTCTTCTTGTGTGCACATAACTTCTGCCTGGATGGGTAAAACACACACTCACACTTAACAATCTTCTTCTAGCTACCCTCCCCCTCTCACTCTTCCCCTATATCCCCGAAACCAATAAGACCATCCTGTCGTTTAATTTCCGCCTACATGCACCATCGATATATATTAGTCTTCCTCGGTGTCTCTCGAACAAACACGTTCTCTTGATGTCGACTCCTCTCACGCGCACACGCCTTCTCTTCCCTCTCTACGGGCCTTTTCTCTCTCGCACCCTATCATTGGTGGCCTTTGCCATACACATCACCTCTCTATGATGAAGCCACGCACACTTAAATTACATTCGCCACCGGACCCCGCATCACACACACACACACGCACCCACCCACCCACCCACCCACACACACACACACACATGCACCCACCCACCCACA
>NC_041391.1:194580119-194603471 GCF_002162155.2 Triticum dicoccoides | reverse complement strand
CCATCTCACATACACATGCTCTAGACGGAGCATTTATTCCTACCACCCTTCATCCAACCTTACCCGTATGATAAACAATCACCTTAATTTACTTGTATAACATGGACAAATTCCACTTTACTTTAGTAGTTAGCAAACTTATCATCTATACTCTTATAAAAAACCGAGTTAGTGATGATGGTGTGCCTGCCATCTTGTAATATAGACCGTCTGATCTATATCTGACGAATAGAAAGCAAACTATGATAATTTTACAAAAGATACCCGCACCTCTCTCCACATCCTTATCTCCCACAACCTCATTGATGAGCAATTAAAAAAGGAAGTCTCTGGAACAATCTAGCATGGTGGCCGCTGCCGCCTGCCGGTGCCGTCCATCCCCATTGCTCCACCCAGTCCGACCACCAGTCACCACCACGCTCCACTCCTCCTCACCTTATCTCTCATCTTTCATTTTTTCGATGAAATTCTCGAGATACCAGTTTTCCGATAAAATCCTCGAGATATCTTTAGTTTTTACACATGGATTACTCCTGCATGGGTCAATCACAACAGGTGTTTTGTAAAAAATGCATATTGATATTCCGTGCAATACATGAACATCTTGCTTGTAATTAAATAACGCAAATCACAAGCAGGAAGTGACATTTTTTACACAACCACGTTAACATGGCCACATAAATCCCTAGCTAAAGTGTAATACCATTATACTTATATTCCAATGGAAAAGGTTGAGTATATGTCCGAAGAGTAGAGTCACACACACGCACTCTGTCTCTCAAAATCTCTCACACACACTAGTTACGTGACGCCCACTTAAGCAGACACGTATGTTACAATTTTTGCACCCGCGGGTACATGTGATGGTGCACATTTATTTAAGTCGGACGGCGAACCCAAACAGTAGCTGCATTCATTCCCCTCCCGCCGCCTCTTCTCAGGTCGCTGTCGCCTGGTAGCCATGGCCCGGCCGAACGTAACTATGCCATACTCCCGCCGGAGCGGCGCTTCAATCTGGAAATTTTAGTGGCCATGCATGCATCTTTTTGTGCTAGCACTCCTATATAAGGGTTAACTGGTCGCTTCCCGTGGACGTGCGCGGGCGGTGGACGAGGAAGGAGAAGGGAAGCGGGATGTGGAGTAATGTTTTTACCACAATTTCTTATGAAATTGAGTACTTGAGTAGTTTTGCAAACTACTAGTACTACACCTGAAACGGTTCAAAACCAATACTCCCTTGCCAGCGCGTGCTTCCCGCATGAAACAGTAAGCGTCGCCCTGGAGCGTCAGTGCCACATTAATGCCCGACCAGAGCGGAGTCGACCTCTCACTGGCGCCGGTTTTGAAGCAGCATGACGATCGAGAGAGCGCCGCTTCCCGGTGCACGTGACTGCTCCGCGTCGAGGCTGGCCATAGGCCCTGTTTGGATCCATGGGTTAGAGTTAGTTTGAGCTAGTTGGGGCTTAAATATCCCTAAAGTATCCAAGCATGAGGGTTAAATTGGAGCAAGTTGCATCGAACCCACCAAAAAAAACTATCCCACCCAAGAGGTGCTAATTGGAGATAGTTCTCATTGGGCCCACTGAAAAATCACTTTTATCTCTCCATCAAGTGCATTTATTGTCAATCTAACCCTGTCACCCAAACACCTCTTTGGCTACAGTTAGTTCACTGTTAGTCATGAGTTAGTCTAACCTCTAGCTAAGTTAGAGTATCCAAACAAGAGCAGTGTAGGACATGCAAGTTGCTAAAAGCATACAGTCAAATTCATATGTGAAAGGATTTTTTTGAAAACGGAACGTGAAAGGATCTTTGAATGATATAATTTTCAAATTACATAAAATCTTATCAATAGTCAAAGGCATCCTCGAAGAATACATTAGGCCCTATATAAGATCTTATCAATAGTCAAAACCGACTGTTCTAAACGAGTTCAAAACGAGAAACTGGACCCACTCACGGCACGGCACGCCTATCTCATTTGGTTCGTCGGTCAAAGAGCTTCCTCTTTTTGGCATAACAATGGAGTACAATATTTTTTTTAGAATGCTCTTGGCATGTCGCTAACATGTGATGAGTTAACCGACCTTAATAGATGGCAAAAAACGCCAGCCCGCCGCACTTTGAGAGAGACGAGGAGCGAGAAGCGATACGGGCTGCTAGATTACTAGAGCTAGGTGTCGCATGGAAGCCAAGAAACATGGTGATAGCATGGGTTAGCCATGTAGTATGATGTAACTACACCGGGCTGCTGTGTTTCGTACTCTTCCAGTCCACTGTGGATATGATTGGTTGATTTTATATTGCTGAATAATATAAAATATTATGAGTGCAAACACTCCACCATGAGGTTCCTTGCTCCTTCTTGGTCGTCAAGAATCTATGTTCTTCCACTCTCTTTTTTGACGTGAGCTTTGTTCATCCTTTTGCCAACACGCGAGACATCTAACATCAAGGTGCACATGTCATGCAGGAAAATGGAGTTAATTAGATAAGCAGTGCGTAAGTGAGTCATGCACTTCGATGGCACCTACTACGCAATATTTTTTCTTCTCGATGGCAAATGAATAGTGCATGTACTCAACAATGGAGCACGGGATGGTAGCCATGACATGTCAGACCTTTTTTGGAGAGAGTATGTACTAAATAACTTTGATGAGTCCTGTCAACTCAGCGAACAACGAGAAGCTTGCTTACTACGCCTTCTCCCTCGCCAACGCGGGCATGGTGGCTCACGGCACGAGGAGAAACTTTTGCTTACAAGCCGCCTACCCACCTATAGAACCGCCTCGTGCTGGCCAATTCCTCTACAAACACCTAGGGAGGCGGTTCAACCGAACAATTCTAACTTGCTCCAATTTAACCATCATGTTTGGATACTTTAGGGCTATTTGAGCCCCAGCTAGCTCAAACTAACTCTAACCAATGGATCCAAACAGGGCCATAGTTTGGATGAGTCTCCATCGTGGGGAGCCACACTAACTGCAATGATATTGATCGTTCCATCTATGAAGAACACGTGCGACTAGAACTACGAGACGGACATGTACCCATGAGTGGACATACGAAACTGAGTAATGTAGCGCAGTAGTGAAGTAGAAAGGCACAAATAGTATGAACATGCATGGCATATAGGCATTTTTCTCTTACTACATACCACTAAATGTTGTACGTGCAATGCACGGTGATGTTATGGAGTACGTGCCTAAGCACTCTACTACTACTATATTAACTGGAGGCACATATTAGCTTTTATATTTGTTTACGTGTATGCCCTGAGACCTTCCAACTAGACGTGTCTTTCTCTCCGGTCGCACTTTGTATCGTTCATACCACTAGTACAGTGTCCACTCTATCTCACTCCTCACCGGTGCTCACAGATCTGGCTGTATCCCGTCTGCTACGGGAGGTGAGCAGGAGCAGCATTGTCGTTGTAGCTATCGGCGATGGAGTTAGCCGATGCGCTCCGTCCTAGCTGAGTAGGTGCTGGCGCGGACGAAGGTCCTCTGCGCCCTTGTTCGCTGTCGTCGTGTGGGGCAGACCCCGCCCGCCCGCCTAAGCCACATCTACCCCACCTGAGGTATAACTTCTTTTGTATTTCATGCTTCATTGTACTAGTGCAGCTCCCTAGGTCGCTGCATGCGGGTTTTCTTCTATACCACTACTCCCCAGCTCACCATGTACAAAAGCTAGGGTACTTCGGTTGGTCCAACATCACCTATTTTTTACTTCCTCCGTTCCTAAATATAAGTCTTTTTAGACATTTCAAATGAAGTACAACATACGGATGTATGTAGACATATTTTAGAGTGTAGATTCACTCATTTGACTCTGTATGTAGTCACTTGTTGGAATCTCTAAAAAGACTTATATTTGGGAATGGAGGGAATAGTATTAAAGAGGAAAGGCCACTCCAAAAGTTGTGATGGTTTATGCCTCGGTGGAGGTATACATGTTTTTTTGACAAAAGTACATGGTGGTTGTGCGGTCATTGTCCATATGCTCCTATTGCTGTTGCTAATCTACTATCACTGGTTAAATGAAGCAATGCCCATGTTAAAGTGACGTCCCTTTTAAGTAATGCTGATGTCAATCAAGAGGAGTCGATAAATGTTGTTGTCCTACTTTAGTTTGCTTTCTTCCGGGTATCCCGCTTTGGTTCCCATCAAGATAATCATGATGCTTCTATTTTTTGTTGTACGCGTTAATTCTTATTGACAACTAAGTTGCCGCTGTCAATCTTGTTCCACTACTAAATCAAATTAACGACACTACTTAAACATTTTTTTATATTTTTGCAAACAGCGATGCATATCTCCGTACCCGGGCATGTCTTCCTCAATTTTAGTGGAAATGCACAAAATTGGATGGCCACTATTACTCTGCCTCACTCTCCTTTGCCAAGTGGTTCTTCCTTGTCACACTTGAATAAAGGAATGAAACAAACCAAAGTGAGGATTATCCAACTTCATTGGTGCCTGACCCAAACTTGATGCCAAAATCGATGATGCATCACCACGATGACCTATCGACGCTCATGGTTGCATCGACTGGTGAAGCTGGTCGATGTTCAGTAATGAAAGGGCTGCCTTCCATCAGTGCTCTTTGCTTGTTACCCACAAAGACATATCCTTCATCAGTTCATCTTGGGTGCAGTCGTTTACGTTGGTGCAATTTTATCACAAAATTGGATATGAACCAAATGTTTCCTCGAAGAAACATTGACGTTGGGAATAAGAGCAAAAGTTTTGTATTGATTTCTAAGCCTTCTCACAACTTTGTATTCAGCTCCCTTGTAATTTTATTTGCCTGGCTTTTAACTAAATATGTGGTCAGACTTTGCTAAAAAAAGAATGGCGATGGCGACCCCCCACCTCCTCCCTCCTCCTGGCGACTCCAAGGGCGACCTCACCGGCGATCCATGGCATCTCTTCCTCGTAAGCTCCTCCGGCCATCATGCCCCCCCCCTCTCCTGGATCTCTCACCAGGAGTGGGATTTGCTGATCAGGTCAGAGCCAGATTCTCCATGCTTGTTCATTGCCTTGATCCACAACATGCTTTTCATCTAGTTGTCTCGTTTAGTCATTCTACCTTCCCACTCAACACGGAGAATGTCAGCCATGCCCTCCAATTTGTATCGGTGGTTTACCATCTGGACTTCATGTCATTCACATTCGTGGGCCTGTTTTCAAATTTTCTGTCATCTCTAAGGCGGTGGGATTTATGACCTACCGCCTTAGATCTTTTAGATGCCCGCTTTTATTTTGCCATTTTCACCAATGGGGTTTCGGCGGGCCAGCATGTATCAGAGAGTACAACAATTGGCTTTATGAGCTCGATCACGAATGGTCTTTGGTTAACAAATCCACTCGCCATATCCTCACCGGTGCAAATTCCATCCCCATTGACCACCGCCACCACCCTCCAACTCTGACAGGCAGGCCATCCTCCCATGCAAACCACCTTGCGACTTCCTCGGATCACGAGCCAACTTCGGGCGCGACCGGTACCTTTCAAATTTTAAATCCTACATCGCCCCCATGGCCCAATCCTCCAACCAACAACCTACTGACCCACCCCCACTTCTTTTAGCCCATGCCGACCAACAACAGCAGGCCTCGGCCCAACCATCTCTCAACCCACCATGTAATCAAGCCCATAATCCCCAGCCAATCATTATCCCACCAAAGCAAGCCGACCAAAATTCTATCCCCCCTGGTTTATATATCAGCGGTAAATGTTTATCTTCTGGTCATCTTCGTGCTGATTGCATTAATCAGTTTAGATGCAGTAGTTGTTATAGATACGGCTATATATCTCATTTTTGTTACAACTCAAAAAAAATCTCCCGTTTATCGGGTAAAATCCCACCTTCCTACCAACCCGCAACGTGTGCCCGATAACCCGCATGATGACTCGTCTCCCCAAAACCCCCCTTCCCCCCTCGACCAGCCAGCTCGCCCTGCCATTCACCTTGCTCCCCCTTGAAACCCTGCTCTGCCCCTTCGTCTTTCTCCACCGCCCAACCACACTCCTCCAAAGCCATGGCCACCTACCCCTGCGACCCCTTGCCCCTCCTCCCTCCTGGCATTACCATCATGGATGCTAATGGAAAACCAACGCCAACGCACCTACCACAACCTCGGCGGTGAACCTCTGGTCCAATCCGGAGATTGGGCCATCATCTCCCACGCTCCACCACCGGACCCCAACCAGTTCGACATTGATGCCATGCTCATCAACCATTTCCTTGACCATGAGTGTGGTTTCCGCATCACCGAGATCTCTCGCTGCAGGATGGGCGCCGCTCTCGTCCGATTTCGTCATGCATGCGACATCAACACCACCATCACCAACAGCCCGGACTTCGTCGGAGACTCCATTCTGTGTATCATCCGCCATGACCGAGGTATCAACCATAGGGATTGTACTTTTACCCATGATGCTTGGATTATGATGGTGAATTTCCCGCTTGAGGCATGGAAACCGGACAAAGTTAGAGAGCCAGTTAGTGGATTTCTAAGTTTTTAGTTTGGAACAGAGACATGTCTAACAGAGCTCGTATCCTAGTCAAAGTCAGAGTGCCTGATCTGCTTGAAATACCTGTTACCCATGTCATTTGTGAGAGTCTTGATGATTATAGTCATGGTCAATCATGGACCTGTGCAGTTTACATTCTGCACGCTGATCTGCTTGGTGCCATGGGGGGCGATGAGGATCCAATCCCCCCTGACGGTGTTATGCACCCCATGCCATTTGCCCCGTTTGGTGGTATTTGGCACGATGCTGATGTTAATGATGGACATAACCCAATTGCCGCACCTACTGCTCACCATGCACCTGGTGATGGAAATGAAGCTGATCCCATGGTCCAGACTCCACCGCAGAGCCCTGAACTGGCACATGATGTGCCTTTCCGTACTGCAATGGAAGCAACAGACTCCTTCATTGCTTTGCATGACATGATGACAAAAATTATGGCCACTGCCCCTTCATTACTTGAACAGCTTGCTGGCTCCACTCTAGTCAGTACCAAATGTCAGATGGTCAATGTTGAAGATGATCATGGCATAGTCAAGAAATGCTTGCTCACTGTCACTACTGAACTCCCATATGAGCCTGTGGCCACTTCAATAAAAATTTCTGAATTATCTGACCACTCTAAATTCTATAACACACTTGTTGATGATCAGATTCAGTCACCTGCTCTGCTTGATTTCATTGCCAGCACCCACAACTCTCCAGCTGAGGTGGATCCTCAAGTACCTGATAGTGTGATACCTACTGCCTAGACCACTGCTACTATTACCAAGAGAAAGAAGCTTAGCGCTCCACTGGATGTAAAGGATCTACGCCGCAGTCGTCGACTGGCGGGATTGAGTGTGGGGTTTAAGAATGAAGCTGCTGCAGTCAAAGCAAAGGAGATGGCACGCTGCAAGAAGAACTTGTCTTCTGAATTTGAGCATGAGACCCCAATCCTAATGCTGGACCACCCCCTGAGCTGCCCCTCGAGACCATCCAAGCGATCGCTATAAGGCATTGTCCGATCCCTCCTGAGGAGGTGTCTGGGGAGAAGTTGATGGCTCCTGTTGATCATCAATAAGCGATTATTATTTCATTTTGAGTCTTTCTATGCCAAGACCCTTTCTGGCCTTAGGCCTCAATTAGTTTTATCATGGCTCAGGATATTTACTTTTACATTATCTATGAACTTGGTATGTAAGGAGTTAAACTCCATTATTTGCTTATGTGGCTGGGGACTTATGTTGAATTTATTTTGCTATCTGAGAAGTCTGAATGGTTTACGTGGTTATGGTCAGTTATGTTACTCTATGAAATCATGTTTATGTTACTGGCATGGCTTGTCTGCACTCACCCTTATGATGGTCGCTGATAATTTTGAAATGATTAAGTCATTTTACTATAGACTCAACCCACACAGTTTTTTCAGTGAATAGAACATGGAATATATTAAATTGGAATGTTAGAGGTATAAACTCTCAAAGTAGATGGGATGATTTAAAGGACAAATTGAGGAAAGCAATTGTGGTATTATATGCCTGCAAGAAACAAAAAGAGATGACTTTGACCAAAATTATCTCAGAAATTTCTCTCCTAGATGATTTAATCAATATGCTTATACCCCTTCATTGGGCCTGTCTAGTGGGTTGATTACTATCTGGAATGGCAGCCTTTATAGTGGTCCAATTGTTAGCAAATCCTCATTTCAGCTCACAGTCAAGTTACTATGCAATTTGTCAGGCCACATTTTCTATGTCAGCAATATATATGGACCATGCCAGAATGAGAACAGAACTGATTTCTTTAACTGGTTGGATAATATTGATGCTTCACCGTTGGATCATTGGATTCTTATTGGAGATTTTAACTTAATCAGAAGTCCTCATGATAGAAACAGACCCGGGGGAGATTCAAACAATATGCTTATGTTCAACAGCTTACTACTGCAACTTGATTTGGTGGAAATCCCACTCAAAGGTAGAAATTACACATGGAGCAATATGCAAGACTCTCCATTGCTGGAAAAATTAGACTGGATATTTACCTCAGCAAACTAGACTTTAACTTTCCCAAATACTCTAGCCCACCCACTTGCTAGAGTAACATCAGATCATATTCCAATCCATATTCAGATTGGCAGTGATATTCCAAAGGCCTCCATTTTCATATTTGAAAATTATTGGCTTGAGTTTGATGGATTTTATGAGACTATCATACAAAGTTGCAACAGGAACCAATAGATGTTAAATTTTGCAAATGATATTACAGGAAGATTCAAATGCCTTAGAATGGGACTCAAGAAATGGAGCAAAAACCTATCTAAACTCAATACTAATATCTCAGCTTGTAACTATGTCTTGTCTATGATGGATGGCATTGAAGATCAAAGAATACTGAGTACTATGGAATCAAATTTCAGAGATATTCTGAAAAAGCACATTCTTAAATTATTGGAAGTTAAGAGAATATACTGGAGATCTAGATTTAAAATGAGGAGTGTGAGACTGGATGATGAAAACACTGAACTTTTTCATGCCATGGCCACCCAAAGCTACAGAAAAAAATTATATTACTTCTATTATTGGGGACGGTGGAAATACATACCAAAATCATGAGCATAAAGTTGCTATTATTTCGAAATCCTACAAAGACAGATTGGGCACATCTATTGACCCCCCATGCTCTTCAATCTTGAAGAATTAATTCAGCCACAAGACCTGTCTGTCCTTGAGGCTCCTTTTACAATGGATGATATTGACCAAGTTATCAAGGAATTACCTACTGACAGAGCCCCAGGCCCTGATGGTTTCAATGACACCTTTTTAAGAAAATGTTGGGATATCATCAAACATGACTTCTATGCCATGATCTAGGATTTTTTTTGAAGGAAACTGTGATATTCATAGTATTACCACTACTTTAATTACTCTCATACCAAAGATCACTAATCCAGAGATATGAATGATTTCAGACCTATCTCATTGGTCAGTCTCCCTCTCAAAGTTATTACTAAAGTTATGGCCAATAGAGCTCAGAAGATCATCACTACTGTTATCCACCAGAACTAGTATGGGTTTATTAAAGGTAGGAATATTCAAGACTGTCTGGGCTATGCATTTGAATATCTCCATTTATGCCATCAATAAAAAAACATCATTATTTTGAAACTGGATTTTGAAAAGGCTTTTGATAAGGTTGAATATAAGGCAATTATTGCTATGTTCAAGGCAAAAGGATTTGGGCCTAGATGGATAAACTGGGTAACAAATATACTTCATTCTGCATCAACCTATGTCCTACTTAATGGAGTGGGTGGGAAAAAGATTATTTGTAGGAGAGGAGTCAAACAAGGTGATCCACACTCCCTTCTACTTTATATCATCACTGTTGATCTATTACAATCTGTGCTTAATGTTGCTTGGGCCATTGATGAGATCGCTCTCCCCATCAACCATGCATATGGTCAAGACTATCCAATTATCCAATATGCAGATGACACTCTAATGATTATGCCAGCAAATGAAGACGAGCTTATTCACCTTAAATATTTGCTCAATATATTTAGTCTTTCCACTGGACTGTTTGTTAATTATAGCAAATCATCAATGATTCCCATCAACATTGATCTGCAATCTGTTACTATGCTTGCAAATACATTTGGATGTAAGGTTGAAAGTATTCCTTTTACTTATCTGGGTTTACCCATGGGCACCAACAAACCTTCTGCCATGGATCTCATCCCTGTCATATCCAAAATTGACAAAGGACTATCAGGAGTGACTAGGTTTATGAATCATTCTGGCAGACTCACATATGTTAATTCCATTATTGCCTCCATGCCCATTTTCTCCATTTGCTCACTTAAAGTTCATTACACCATATTGGATCATGTGAACAAATCCAGCAGAAATTTTCTATTGTATGGAAATGGGATCAATAAAAAAAGGTAAATGCCTTGCCAGCTGGGATATGATTTGCAAGGCAAAAAATCAAGCAGGCCTTGGTGTATTAAATTTGAGAGAGCAAAACAAAGCCCTTCTTATCAAAGATCTCTACAAATTATACAATAAGATGGATTTTCCTTGGGTGAAATTAATTTGGGAGGCACATTATCAGAATAATGAAGCTCCACACACTAACCCCAATAAAGGATCATTTTGGTGGAAAGACTGCATGAAAAGGTTTGATCTTTTTAAAGAGATGATATCATGTGAGATCAAAGCAGGTAACTCTTCCATGTTGTGGGATGACAACTGGAATGGAGAGATCATGAAGTTGAAATACCCTGAGCTTCACTCTTTCTGCCTTCATGAGAAAACATCTATTGGGGCAGCCAAAGGTAATGAAAATCTTTACAATTTATTCCAGCTACCTCAGTCCATCACTACACACCAGCAATTTCATCTTCCGTATAACCAACTACATAACATCCGATCCAATAATGAACATGATATATGGAATTTCTCCTGGGGCAATAGTATAAATATGACCAAGAGGATTTATAATTTCTTAATGAGAAATGAGAAGGCCGTTGTGACCTTCAAATGGATATGGAAAACTTCCTGCCTAGCAAGCATAAATTCTTTTGATGGCTTTTACTTCATGATGGAATAAACACATGTGATCGCCTAACCAGGAAGAATATGCAACTTGATTCCACTCAATGTGTATTATGTAATGCTGAAGATATGGAAGATATAATGCATCTATTATTTTCCTGCCCACTTAGCCAGGGATTTTGGTGGAACACTGGTTTTGAATGGAACACAGATCTGAATTTTCATGATATGATAATCGAAGCACAACAAAGATATCAACTACAAGACTTCATGGAAATTATGATTGTGGGTTTCTGGAGTATATGGAATCACAGAAATGGTCTGATATTTGATGGATTCCGATGCTCAATCAATGAATGCAGATATGACTTTATCAGATCTTTCAAATTAACAATGCTGAGTGCTAAACCCAGTCTCAAGGAGGGCATGTCATCTTGGATTGACAATATTTAATTTTTTTCCTTTCACTATTTGTACTTCAATAAGCTCATTGGTTGTCTCCCCAACAACCATTGTAAAGACTATGTTACTCCCTGTTTCATTGTATGAATATGACACACAGTAAGGCATTTGCCTTACTGTCTTAAGGTCAAAAAAAAGACTTTGCTAAAAAATATGGTGTGGACTAAAAGCCCGAAAGGAGGTAGTACCCCTCCGTTTTTATTTACTCTACATATTAGATTTGACTGAAGTCAAACTTTGTAAAGCTTGACCAAGTTTATATAAAATAATATAAATATTTACCATAATAAATCTTTATGATGTGAAAGTAATAATTTTTGTTTAGAAACTTTGTCAAAATTTACAAAGCTTGACCATGACCAAAGCTAATACGCAGACTAAATAAAATTGGAGGGAGTACGAGATGTGGTGGCACACTGATTTAGGTTGAACACAGCAAACCATAATTATTGAGAGAGGGCAAACTGTGCATACAAAATAATTGAAATTAAATTTCTTTATTTGTACACATTCTCACACCTTTCCGATAATTTGGCGTGTGTGTGGTTGTTCACTTAATGGAGGGTAGAGTACAACACGTGAAGTGATAGGAAGTGCGACCAGGATGCGTGGATCGTTAGTTGATCATAGTTTTCTTCATTGGTACATCAAATAAAGAGTTTCGTTTCATACACAATTTAAAACGATTGTTATGGAGAGAAAAATAAAACCACTCGAATATATTAGCACTATATACGAGTACTCTTAATCGGGAGCCTCGGTGCTTGTTTGGTAGGGTTTGCACTCTTCACACTCTCATTGCACTACATATATATAGACACGCTAGAGGCTCAATGTTCCTTTGCAACGGTTTGCTCTATTCACAGTCTCTCACCCTCTTCATCAGATCTAAACAAGACTGTGTTGGCCTCCCCCCCCCCTCGCAACTGGTCAAGGAGCCGTCTGGATCCCATTGGACCAGGTGTAGTGTTCACTCTGTCACCTTCGGCGAGGGAGGAAATCGACTGTCGGCTCCACTGTTCTACCCAGCGCCTGTGAGGGAGGGCCTCCGACCCCTTCTTCCTTGTTGTCGTACGTAGTGTGGGCAGATCCGGCCTCCCACCGCACGCCTAGCAACATCCCGACAACCCTATGGTATAACTTTCTTTAAAACCATCATTGCTCTAGCTGCATGCAGATCTTTTTCGATTTTGTAGTTGAATCTAGGTCTTGGTTCAAACAGGAAAGAAGGGGGTGGTGTGGAGCATGAATCTAGGATGTGGTTAAATGAGGAAAGGAGGGAGGGAAAGTAGTATAGACTGGCTATACAGCCGCTCTATTGGTCGAAAAAACGGAAAAAGAGGGTAACCCAGTACACACACCTCTAAGGAACCGATCTCTTTGTTGAAAAAGGAAAGAATCTGGGGGGTCGGGTAGTTTGTGAAGGACTAGATTTGATACCCTCACATAGGAAAAAGGTTCAAAGAGAAGAAATATGGGACCAACACAAATATGCTGCTTGGCAACATACTCTGCATCACTCATTACACGTGTGCACGCGCATGGTGCTAGCATGTCACATGTCCCATACAACTATTTTGTTGTTGTTGATCTAAGAATGTTGCTGGAAAATTGAAGCAATGCCACTCTTAAAAGTAAATTACATTTTTAACTAATGTTATTTTAAGAGAATGTCTTTGTTAATATGAATCAATGCAACCATTTTATGAAATGTTTACTGTCCTACTTTGTTTTCCATCAAGATAAGGTAGATGCTTCTTTTTGTGCCCATATGATTCATCCTCCTTTATTGTCCAGTAATTGTTTCTTTTTTACCTCTGAAATAGGGATATCTATTCAACTCATTCTATTGCGACCTTTTGCTTCACTACGTAGAACACTTTTGTTTTAAGAGTGTTTTGTGCAATTCAACTTAAATGTCACACTGACAACTTTGTTTGATTTAGTTGAACGACACAAAACGAGATTGGATTTCCTATTCGTGTTGGCAGATTCATATTTGATCTTGTCTGCCTCATGAAAGGTTAGTACCAGCCTTCATCCACATGATTGTGTAGTGTGCTCTAAGATGTTGTGCTACTTGTAGTGGTACTGTTTTAAATAAATGTTGAATTGAAGCTATTGTATTGTTGTCATTTCCCATTAAGTGAACAAAAATGGGACCAACCCAGGCATGATGCTTGTTGCTTTGTTACAACAAAATCTTCATCGCCCCTTTATAAGTAGATGGAAGCACATGGTGTTGTTTCGCCCACTCTCCTTGGAACTATTTATGCTTTTTGTTTATCTAATGCCACTAGTAAAATTAAGCAATGCCACTCTTAGAATTAACTACTAAATCTTAGTTCAAAACTAAAACACATGTTAGGGATCGGCGGGAGTACCAGTTCTGTTAGGGATCGGCGGGAGTACATGTTTAAGAAATGTATTATTGAGATAATCTCTCTCTTATTATATATTAGTTATAATGTTTTACAAATGGTACTATCTTGCTTTGTAGTTCTTTCTACATGTTTAACCAAGGTATTGTTAAGATAATGTCTCTGTTAATATGAATCAATTACACTATTTTAGGGATGGTACTTTTCTGCTTTGTCGTTCTTTATACATGTTAAAACAAGTTATTGTTAAGATAATGTCTCAGTTAATATGAATGAATCACATTGTTTGAGAATTTTTACTGTCCTACTATGTTTCCCACTAAGATAAGGTAGATGTTTTATCTTCTGGGAGTATAAGTCATCAACCGTTATTTCTCAGTAATTGTTTCCTTTCTACCTATTGGTGCATACAGGGATATCAAAACTTCTTCTTGGTTCTATTTCGACTTTGATTTTAGTTGAACTGCACAAAAGGAGCCAATGTGTTTAAGGCAAATTGTTGCATTATTGGGCCCAGTTGGTCCTTCCACATTGCAAAAAGAAGCAGCCACTGTTTGCGCTACATTACAGAAGGAATGATCGAGAAGCTTTAGAGTATTAGTAGATGCTGGTGACATGACTAGTCTGCAAACCAAGGAAAACTCAACTCAATAGCACGTGGAGTGCAAAATTCACTCCACAAGGAAAGGTATGACCAAGTCAGTGGTCGAAGCAGTGATACATCTCCGTTGTATCTACTTTTCCTAATGCTTTTCCTCTTGTTTTGGACTCTAATTTGCGTGATTTGAATGAACTAACCCAGACTGACGCTATTTTCAGCAGAACTACCATGGTGTTGTTTTTGTGCAGAAATAACAAATCTCGGATTGGAACGAAACTTTGCGAGGAATTTTTATATAATAAAAGATAATTTCTGGAGCCAAGAACCATCGGAAGGGGGCACGTGGGTGGGCACAACCCACCAGCTCCCCCACCCTCAGGCGCGTCAAGGTGGGTGATAACCCACAAGTATACGGGATAGTTGTAGCCTCTTTCGATAAGTAAGAGTGTCGAACCCAACGAGGAGCTAAAGGTAGAACAAATACTCTCTCAAGTCCTATCGGCCACTGATATGACTCTACGCACGCTTAACGTTTGCTTTACCTAGAACAAGTATGAAACTAGAAATACTTTGTAGGTGTTGTTGGATAATTTTGTAAGAAAGTAAAGAACGCGTAAATAAAAACTAGGGGCTGTTTAGATAAAGATGCAATAAAGTAAATATAGCGAGTGTGGAAAAGTGGTGGTAGGAGTTATGGAATTGTCCCTAAGCAATTGACTACGTTACTAGACCGATAGCAAGTTTCTATGTGGGAGAGGCCCTGCTAGCATGTCATCCCTGACTTGGAATTCTATACACTTATGATTGGAACTAGTAGCAAGCAGTCCGCAACTACTAACGTTCATTAAGGTAAAACCCAACCATAGCATTAAGATATATTGGCCCCCCTTCAATCACGTATGTATCAATTTCTATACTAGTCTGGAGCTTCTGTCACTCTTTCCCTCCAATACATAGTCCTATCAACATACAACTAACCCTATGGTGTGATCCACGCACGCGCTCATATGATGGGCACCATAGGACAGCAACATAACCACAAGCAAATTAAATCAATCATAGCAATTCATCAACCACCAATAGGATAACGAAGATCTACTCAGACATCATAGGATGGCAACACATCATTGGAAAATAATATGAAGCATAAAGCACCATGTTCAAGTAGAGGGTACAACGGGTTGCGGGAGAGTGGACCGCTGTAGATAGAGGGGGGAAGGTGATGGAGATGTTGGTGAAGATGACAGTGGTCTTGGTGAAGATCGTGGTGATGATGATGGCCCCCGACAGTGTTCCGGCGCCACCGGAAGCAAGGGGAATAGAGCCCCCCTTGTTCTTCTTCTTCCTTGATGAGAAGGGTTTCCCCTCTGGTCCTTGGCTCTCATGGCGTGGGAGGGGTGAGAGCCCCTCCAAGATTGGATCTATCTCTCTGTTTCTGCGTTCTCTGATTCTACCCCTTCACCGTTTCCTTTATATCTGGAGATCCATAACTCCGATTGGGGTGAATCTTTCGCCCAGATTTTTCTCATAAAATTAGCTTTCTTGCGGCAAAAGTAGAGCCTCAAACACCTTACGGGTGGCCCACGAGATCCCAGGGCGCGCCCAGGGGTAGGGGGCACGCCCCCCTGTCTCGTGGCCACCTCAGACACTGTTTCGTGTTGATTCTTCCTCCGGAAAATCCCAAATATGCCAAAATAATTCTCCTTCCGTTTTTATCCCGTTTGGACTCCGTTTGATATTGGTTTTCTGTGAAACATAAAACATGCAACAGACAGGAACTAGCACTGGGCACTGGATCAATATGTTAGTCCCAAAAATAGTATAAAAAGTTGCCAAAAGTATATAAAAGTTGAATAATATTGACATGGAACAATCAAAAATTATAGATACGACGGAGACGTATCAGCATCCCCAAGCTTAATTCATGCTCGTGCTCGAGTAGGTAAATGATAAAAAATATAATTTTTGATGTGGAATGCTACCTAGCATAATCTTGATCATATGTCTAATCATGGCATGAATATAAAGACACAAGTGATTCAAAGCAATAGTCTATCATTTGACATAAAAACAATAATACTTCGAGCGTACCAATAAAGCAATCATGTCTTTTCAAAAAAACATGTCCAAAGAAAGTTATCCCTACAAAATCATATAGTCTGGCTGTTGCTCTATCTTCATCACACAAAGTATTTAATCATGCACAACCCCGATGACAAGCCAAGCAATTGTTTCATACTTTAATGATCTCAAACTTTTTCAACTTTCACGCAATACATGAGAGTGAGCCATGGACATAGCACTATAGGTGGAATATGATGGTGGGGGTTATGTGGAGAAGACAAAAAAGGAGAAAGTCTCACATCGACTAGGCGTATCAACGGGCTATGGAGATGCCCATCAATAGATATCAATGTGAGTGAGTAGGGATTGCCATGCAACGGATGCACTAGAGCTATAAGTGTATGAAAGATGAAACTGAAACTAAGTGGGTGTGCATCCAACTTGCTTGCTCATGAAGACCTCGGGCATTTGAGGAAGCCCATCATCGGAATATACAAGCCAAGTTCTATAATGAAAATTCCCACTAGTATATGAAAGTGAAAGCATAGGAGACTCTCTCTACGAAGAACATAGTGCTACTCTGAAGCACAAGTGTGGTAAAAGGATAGTAACATTGCCCCTTCTCTCTTTTTCTCTCATTTTTTTTCTTTTTTTTCTTTTTTTCTTTTTTCTCTTTCTTTTTGATGGGCTTCTTTGGCCTCCTTTTTTTATTTGGGCTTCTTTGGCCTCTTTTATTTTTCATAAAGTCTGGAGTCTCATGCCGACTTGTGGGGGAATCATAGTCTCCATCATCCTTTCCTCACTAGGGCAATGCTCCAATAATGATTATCATCACACTTTTATTTACTTACAACTCAATATCTAGAACAAAGATATAACCCTATATGAATGTTTCCGGCGGTGTACCGGGATGTGCAATGATCTAGCATAGCCATGACTTCAAAAACGGACAAGCCATGAAAACATCATGCTAGCTATCTTACGATCATGCAAAGCAATATGACAATGAATGCTCAAGTCATGTATATGATGATGATGAAAGTTGCATGGAAATATATCTCGGAATGGCTATGGAAATGCCATGATAGGTAGGTATGGTGGTTGTTTTGAGGAAGATATAATGAGGCTTATGTGTGATAGAGCGTATTGTATCACGGGTTTTGGATACACCAGCGAAGTTTGCACCAACTCTCAAGGTGAGAAAGGGCAATGCACGGTACCGAAGAGGCTAGCAATGATGGAAGGGTGAGAGTGCGTATAATCCATGGACTCAACATTAGTCATAAAGAACTCATATACTTATTGCAAAAATCTACAAGCCACTGAAAACAAAGTACTATCCGCATGCTCCTAGGGGGATAGATTGGTAGGAAAGGACCATCGCTCGTCCCCGACCGTCACTCATAAGGAAGACAATCAATAAATAAAATTGTGCTCCAACTTCATCAGAAAGCGGTTCACCATACGTGCATGCTACGGGAATCACAAACCTCAACACAAGTGTCTCTACAATCCACAACCACCCACTAGCATGACTATAATATCACCATCTTTATATCGCAAAACTATTGCAAGGAATCAAACATATCATATTCAGCGATCTACAAGTTTATGTAGGATTTTATGACTAACCATGTGATTGACCAATTCCTGTCATCTCTCTAAATTGATATAAGTGAAGCAAGAGAGTTTGATTCTTTGTACAAAAGATATGCCCATGCTATAACAAATATAAGTGAAGCAAAAGAGCGTTCTACAAATGGCGGTTTTCTATGTGAAGAGAAACAGGCAATCCAGACTTCAAATGATATAAGTGAAGCACATGAAGCATTCTATAAAGCCATACTCAAAAGATTTAAGTGAAGTGCAATGAGCATTCTATAATCAACCAAGGACTATCTCATACCAGCATGGTGCATAAAATAAAAATGAAAACTAAATGCAAAAGACGCTCCAAGTCTTGCACATAATGCATGAACGAAACGAATTCGAAAACATACCAATACTTGTTGAAGAAAGAGGGGATGCCTTCCGGGGCATCCCCAAGCTTAGACGCTTGAGTCTCCTTGAATATTTACTTGGGGTGCCTCGGGCATCCCCAAGCTTGAGCTCTTGCCTCTCTTCCTTTTCCTCATATCGAGACATCCTCGATTAGACACTACATCCACACAAAACTTCAACAGAAAACTCAGTAAGATCCGTTAGTATAATAAAGCAAATCACCACTCTAAGTACTGTACCAAACCAATTCATATCTTGTTTTTGCACTTTGTCTACTGTAATATAGATTTTCCATGGCTTAATCCACTGATATAAATTGATAGATTCATCAAAACAAGCAAACTATGCATCAAAAATAGAATCTGTCAAAAAACAGAACAGTCTGTAGCAATCTGAACATCCACCATACTTCTGGTACCCCAAAAATTCTAAAAAAATTAGAAAAAATAAACAAGTTGTATAGAAAGACAGTGCAAAACGAATAAGAACCAATTGACGTTCCAGATAAAAATTTAAAATCGTGCACTACAGCCAAAGTTTATGTCCTGCACCGTACAAACCAACAAGCATTGTAAACATCCTAAAGGCAAACCTTGGCACATTATTTTTATAATACAATGGACACTACTAGGAAAAGGCCTACTAATGGCGCACCGGTTTTGCCTACTAATGGCGCACTACTGGTGCGCCATTAGTATCACGCCACTAGTATTTTTTACTAATGGCGCACCGCTGGTGCGCCATTAGTATCTGGTATACTAATGGTGCACCATATGGTAGTTTTGCCCAGAGTGCGCCACTAGTGTCTACTATACTAATGGTGCACCATATGGTAGTGCGCCATTAGTAACAAATTTTTTAATTTTTTTTGGTTTTTTCTTAATCTCAGGTCACTATTTCACATATGAGATATCCAACACATATATATACAACAAGCATCCATATAACAATCATAGCCAACACATAAGTTCCATCATATATACATACATAGCCAACACATAGTTCCATCGTTACATATTACAGAAGTTTCACATTGTTCATCCAACACCGTTATCCATCAATTCAGAAAAGTTTCACATTGATACAAAATAAAAACACAAATGGAAAAGAAGCACTCCATCCATGCAAGCTTCCGTGAATTAAATCAAATCTGCAAAATGATAAACAAGAAGTTAGAAGAAGAAGAAGAAGAAGACTAGAAGAACACTAGAAGAAGAAGAACACTAGAAGAAGAATAAGAAGAATTTTGGAGCCAACTTAGGTAAAATGAAGCTAACCTATGTCATTTTGGAAAAGAAGAAGAATAAGAAGAAGACTATAAGCTTATTATGTAAACTTGATCATTTTGTGCTAACATAAGTTATTTTGGAGCTAACTTATAGGAAACTAAGCATATAAGCTCTAAGTTAGCATATTAGAGCCAACTTAGGTAAAATGAAGCTAACCTATGTCATTTTGGAAAAGAAGAAGAATAAGAAAAAGACTATAAGATTATTATGTAAACTTGATCATTTTGTGCTAAAATAAGTTATTTTGGAGCTAACCTATAGGAAACTAAGCATATTAGAGATAACATAGGTAACTAAGTATATATATATATATATATATATATATATATATATATATATATATATATATATATATATATATATATATATATGATCTTAGAGATCTGACATACCTGACATAGTTCAGTTCTCATTGTTCTTCTCCTTCTCCTTCCCCAGTCTGATGCGCCAAGAGCGGCGAGGCGGTGGAGGCAATGGGATGTAGTCTTCTACCACAATTGGCGTGGTCATGTCGCCCAACTGTGGTTTCGCCGGTGCCACCACCGGTGCGTGGTCATTGTCAGGCACCACCACCATCGCGAGGCCACCTTCAGGTAGGACGGGCACGACCATCGCTAGGTCATCCTCGGCCACCTCCATCTCTTGCCCATGGTCAGCCACCACCATCTCTTGCCCATGGTCAGCCACCACCATCTCTTGCCCTTGGTCAGCCACCACCAGCGCTAGGTCATCCTCAGCCTGATGCCCATCGTCATCCTGCAGCTCCTCATCCCCACTCTGCTCCTCTTCTCCCGCACTCCAATCCGGATCATCCTTCTTGTTGTCTATGCTGCTGCCAGAATCGCTGCTGCTTTCACGAAAGCCAGAATCGGTGTTGCTTTTGCTACAGCCATAGTCGTTGCTGCTTTGGCTATAGCCAGTGTCGCTGCTGCTGCTCCCATTACCTGTCCAAATGCAACAATGACCGTTAACAATCGATGTGAGACAAAGCCAAATGTAGAGGAATAAGAAGAGGCAGAACGTACCGGCATCATCATCGTCAGCGTAGCGCATGCGACATATAGTCGCGTTGAACACCTTCACGATAAGCATGGTGGCGTCATCGTCGTACCTAAATAGAAGGAAGTACCCCAGCCACAGGTCGTAGGCACGATAGAACTTCTCCCACCCACGAGACAAGTACATGTGGCCCTCCTTGATCAACAACTCCACATCCCACTGCCTGTGAAACCCGATGCCGGCCTGTCGCAGCTTCACATTATTTGGCGGATCTTCACCCAGCATGTTCATAAAACTGTCAGGCAGCCTTTGCAGTTTGGGACAATGAGTGATGTAGCAAACAACAGATATCATAATGAGATGGGTGAAGGGGAGATCTCTCGTTTTATATACCTGCGTCATGGATGATACTGAAGTCCCAAGTATGATACTGAAGAACTCGGAAGCATCCAACTCGTACTGCGGTGTCGTAGAGCGGCGGTGGCTGCTTCCCCCCCCCCATCTCTGATAAGCAGCAGAAGAGACCAATTAGTACCCTTACAACAGATCATAAAACATGCATGATAACAGGCTATACTG
Source organism: Triticum dicoccoides (assembly GCF_002162155.2). NCBI lineage: Eukaryota > Viridiplantae > Streptophyta > Magnoliopsida > Poales > Poaceae > Triticum > Triticum dicoccoides. Next base: position 194,582,014 of record NC_041391.1, on the reverse strand, counting down.
AACTATAAATTAGGGTAACAATGACACAGAAGATGGGAGCACCTAGTACACATTAGCAAAACAAAAAGGGGCAGTTGATCCTACTTAACTAGGTACTAAGATACCCCGGCCCATGCATTAGTCTCAAGTACCCCATATTCCCTATTTCAGCATGACCTTTGCTGAAAATATGACATATGGAGTACCCGAATTTGCCGGAACGGAAGTTAATCGACATTCCGGCAAACTCAAGGACCTCTCGGGGTACCTACAAAATCATTATCCCACCCCCGTCCCGCTGCAACCCCACTACACCCCACAATATCATCACGACACGATGGTCGAAGACAAAACCCCCCAATATCATCACGACACGATGGTCGGAGACAAAACCCAGCAATATATCTTCTAGCCATGAAACCCTACCCTGATTCTCCTTTCTTCCTCTTTTTTCACTTAAACCTGCAAACATGTAGGGAAAGCAATTAATACAAGGCACAAAAATGGCATGCTATGTAGCCTTAATGCTACAGAACATATGAAATACATGCCAGCAATATATATGATATAAACTCCAATAATTTTTGAATAGAAACAGTAGCTAAAACAGTAGCCAAAACAACTTTGTAAAAGCCAGATGCAACTTCTTGAGCTAATTTTGAGCAGAACTCCTTGAGGAACTAGCAGCAAGGAGTGCCCGGGAGGAAAAATTCTCTGGAGTGGACAGCCATTAATCACCACCGTCCTCTCTCTACAACTCTAGGCTGCCTGCTTGCCAGGATCTCTCTCTGGAGTTTCTTCTAATCACTAATAAAGCTTGTGTCGGTCTGGAGTTTTGGGCACTGGACAGTCCTTTTTTGGGCAAGATTTGTTGTCACTGGGCACATGGGCATGGAGGAAGCTATTGCTAGCTGGGAGCAATACATTAGTACACTAATAGATGGGCATTCCCCATAGTTTTGTGATTCTTGTGCCATATTTGATGCAGCACATCTGATAAAGACAATTGCTTTCTGGAAAGGCAGCTCCTGGCTCTATCTACAAGGGAGAATATATATATGTGGCACCTATGTCTGCAGGTTCTTTTTTTAGTTCCTTTCCACGGTAAGGAAGCTGCCATCTGGATCAGTTCTACCCAAAAAGGGAACAAAGAATTAGGAGATTTTTAACTAATTTAGAGTGATTTTAGTCACATCTTTCCAGAGTAAGAACTTGCAGTGGATCATTTTACAAAAAGAGGAGACATATAACTTAGAATATTGTTAGTCTCGGGGAGGTGAAGATTAATGTACCAGTACCTTTGATGTGACATAAAACATTGGTATGAATTTGGATAATTTGGATATTGTCTATGCCGATTTCCCAAGCACAACACTGATTAGCTTTGGCTATGTATGTTTCATGTAGCAGAGTGCCTCAAATCATTCAGACACATCCTATGTGTGCCATTAAAGCAGATAAAGAGCCTAGCAAGCTTACATAGACCCTAATGTTAATCTGGTTGCTTTCACTTTTGTCCATTCAATCCTACAATTTCAAACCCTTTTTTAGCTCAAGAACTCCTAAATTAAGACCCATTCCAAACAAAATCATCGCCATGCCTACACAGGAAGATGGACACTTGCTACAGAGCAAGAAGATGGACATGGCCGGGGGTATTTGACCTAAACCTAGCAAAAGAGAGAAGAAGAGGGCATGGCCGGGAGGGAGGAGAGGAGAAGAAGATTACCTGACCACGATGAGGTGGTGGCCGGAGCGGAGACGATGGAGGGCAGAGACGGCGAGCTTGGGGGAGGCGGGGAGGTCGCGGGCCTCCTGTCCTGGTGGACGTGGGGCCTCCTCTCCTGGTGGATGTGGGGCGGCGCCGAGGCTCCAAGTCTCCGGCGGCTTTGAGGGTTAGGGAGGGAGGCGAGGGA
>NC_041391.1:194579061-194579699 GCF_002162155.2 Triticum dicoccoides | reverse complement strand
GCGGCGGGGGCGTGTGGGCGGCTGCGGCGGCTGCGGCGGACGGAGGAAGGGGAGAGGGATGCGGCGGGGGCATGTGGGCGGCGGCGGTGTACGGTGAATCTGGCGAGCAGGGAGGGAGGGAGGCCATAGTGAGGTGAGTAGGTGGTGTGGGGGAGGGTTCTAATGGCGCACCTAAACCTAGTGCGCCATAAGTACGACTGCTCAGGCTATATACAGCCTAACCCATATCTAAATCAGAACAAGCCCATAGCCTGACTGGTCAGCACGCAGCACACAGACCAGGAGGTCTTGGGATCGATTCCCAGGCTCCCCATTTTTTGTATTTATGCACTTAAAATGCTGTTTGATATTTATTTGTGTTTAAATATGTTCAAACTTGTTTAAATCATAATAGTAATATTTTTTATAAAAATAGTAATAATTTTTTAAAAATATCATCAAAGTTGTTATTTGAAAATATTTATGAATATGAAAAAATATCATCAAATTTATTATTTGAAAATATCATCGAATTTGTTATTTGAAAATATAATCAAATTTGATTTTTTTTGCAATTTTAGTTGCATTCATTTGTGACGGTGGAGCGGGCTGGGGAGGGTGCGGGGGAGAGGGTGCGGGTGGTCGTCGGCGGCGGTGGA
>NC_041391.1:194515205-194578623 GCF_002162155.2 Triticum dicoccoides | reverse complement strand
GGTGGAGTGGGGGAGGGTGCGGGTGGTCGTCGGCGGCGGTGGAGTGGGGGAGGGTGCGGGCCGGGGGTCGTCGGCGGCGGCCGGTGGAGCGGGGGAGGGTGCGGTGGGACGGGGGATCGGTGGAGGGTGCGGTCGGCAGCGGCGGCCGGTGGAGCGGGGGGTTGACCCTCATACCATTAGAAGTTTTGCAAAAAAAAAGTATATATTCTAATGGCGCACGTTGTGGCCAGTGCGCCATTACTAGTTTGCACTAGTAATGGCGCACTCTGCCATGGTGTGCCATTAGAATGTTTGGAAAAAAATTGTTTCTAGTGGCGCACCATGTTCCTGGTGCGCCATTAGTGTCTTCCACACTAATGGCATACCGAAACATGGTGCGCCATTCCACCTGACAGGTGCGCCATTAGTGTCCATCCCATCTATAGCCCTTTTCCTAGTAGTGGGAATTGTACAAGGGGATAATTATTTTTGATGAAAAGTTTATGTAATCAAGATTCACAAAGTTTCCGTGAGCATGAACAAAGTTCAAGGCTAGCTCCCACTTCAACAATGCTTGTCTTTCTCACTTTCACTTTCATCTTTGAAAAGTTTTAGGTTCCCCTCTTTATTTTATTTTGTTTTTAAACTATATGAAAGCACTCAACAGAAATAAATGAGTCTCTAAAACTTCCGGGTTGTCTCCCTGACAGCGCTTTCTTTAAAGCCATTAAGCTAGGCATATAGTGCTCAAGTAATGAATCCACCTGGATCCCAAGGTATATCAAAGCCAATTTGAATTAACAATGATTTGTGATTTAGTAGTGAGCACAAAGTAACATATATCATGCAACAACGAAGGCTAACTCTCTTCCTATGCATCGGCATGTCATAAAAGAACAATTCATGCACACAAAGTAAAGGCCAATGCATAGTATAAACAGTTTCTTGCAATTCTATCGTATTGGAAACATAGAGAGATGGAGATAAAGTTCCTCTCTCATAATAATTACAAGTAGGAGCAGAAATCACATGCATATTATATTCATCAAAATCATCATGTGCAATGGTAAAAGGAAACCCATCAATATAATCCTTAATAAGCACAAACTTCTCAAATATAGTGTAGTAGGGAGAATTCAGAAAGATAATAGGGCTATCATGCGTGGGTGCAATAGAAACAATTTCATGTTTAACATAAGGAACTATAGCAAGTTCATCTCCATAAGCATAATTCATATTGGCATCTTGGCCACAAGCATAGCAAGCATCATCAAAAGGGGATATTTCAAGAGAATCAACGGGATCATAGCAATCATCCTTCGGTAAGCACGAAGGGGAATTAAACAATGTATGAGTTGAAGAGTTACTCTCATTAGAAGGTGGGCACGGGTAGCTAATCCACTCTTCCTCCTTTTGTTCTTCGCTCTCCTTATCATCTTTTTCATCCAATGAGCTCACAGTTTCATCAATTTCTTCTTCCATAGCCTCCTGCGAAATATTATTCTCTTCTTGGACAGCGGAGAATTTCTCAATATATGGTTTAACATAGGCATTAGAATCATAATTATCATAACAATATTCAAGTATGGCAAAACTTTTAGATTTGTAAAGAGTAGCATCATAATTTTCAATCAAAGAAGCAATTTCAAAAGCACCCTTAAAAGCAACAGATTCTTCAATTTGTTGAACATCATAGTAATTATAAACACCCTTTAGCATATGAAGATACGATCCCATTATCAAACTCACATTGGTAGGGAAGGTGTTTCTTAGGGTTTTTAGAACAATAAGTAATATCATATAATTCACATAAAGTCCAAGCATAGCATTGCAAACGTTGAATTTGATCCCATAATAGTTTCCCTTTTTCCGATATACAGTGTCGCACATAACAAGCATGCTCATCTAAAGATTTGCCCTCAACTAAGCTAGTTGGGGCTTCAGCACGAGCGCAAAGGGATCGAAGATGATCCAAGTAAAAAGCTTCAATAGTGTGATAGATTTTGAGTGGTTCTTCCACCATTGGTGCAGTAGGTACAGCTATTTTTTTTTGGTATTTTGCGTTTCCTACCCATAACTAAAGATAGAAAACAACTAAGAACAGCAAATAAAAATTACTTAGTGATAAAGCAAACAAGCACACACGAGAATATTCACCCCACGCTATGACTCCCTGGCAACGGCGCCAGAAAAAGGTCTTGATAACCCGCAAGTATACGGGATAGTTGTAGCCTCTTTCGATAAGTAAGAGTGTCGAACCCAACAAGGAGCTAAAGGTAGAACAAATACTCTCTCAAGTCCTATTGGCCACTGATACGACTCTACGTACGCTTGACGTTCGCTTTACCTAGAACAAGTATGAAACTAGAAGTACTTTGTAGGTGTTGTTCGATAATTTTGCAAGAAAGTAAAGAACGCTTAAATAAAAACTAGGGGCTGTTTAGATAAAGATGCAATAAATTAAATATAGCGAGTGTGGAAAAGTGGTGGTAGGAGTTATGGAATTGTCCCTAAGCAATTGACTACGTTACTAGACCGATAGCAAGTTTCTATGTGGGAGAGGCCCTACTAGCATTTCATCCCTGAGTTGGAATTCTATGCACTTATGATTGGAACTATTAGCAAGCAGACCGCAACTACTAATGTTCATTAAGGTAAAACCCAACCATAGCATTAAGATATATTGGTCCCCCTTCAATCCCGTATGTATCAATTTCTATGCTAGTCTGGAGCTTCTATCACTCTTGCCCTCCAATACATAGTCCTATCAACATACAACTAACCCTATGGTGTAATCCACGTGCGCGCTCATATGATGGGCACCATAGGATAGCAACATAACCACAAGCAAATTAAATCAATCATAGCAATTCATCAACCACCAATAGGACAATGAAGATCTACTCAGACATCATAAGATTGCAACACATCATTGGAAAATAATATGAAGCATAAAGCACCATGTTCAAGTAGAGGGTATAGAGGGTTGCGGGAGAGTGGACCGCTGTAGATAGAGGGGGGAAGGTGATGGAGATGTTGGTGAAGATGACGGTGGTGTTGGTGAAGATCGCGGTGATGATGATGGCCCCCGGCGATGTTCCGGTGCCACCGAAAGCAAGGGGGAGAGAGCCCCCCTTGTTCTTCTTCTTCCTTGACCTTCTCCCTAGAAGGCTTTCCCCTCTGGTACTTGGCTCCCATGGCGAGGGAGGGGCGAGAGCCCCTCCGAGATTGGATCTATCTCTCTGTTTCTGCATTCTCTGATTCTACCCCTTCACCGTTTCCTTTATATCTGGAGATCCGTAACTCCGATTGGGGTGAGTCTTTCGCCCAGATTTTTATCATAAAATTAGCTTTCTTGCGGCAAAAGTAGAGCCTCAACAGCCTTACGGGTGGCCCACGAGAGCCCAGGGCATGCCCAGGGTAGGGGGCGCGCCCCCCTGTCTCGTGGCCACCTCAGACACTGTTTCGCGTTGATTCTTCCTCCGAAAAATCCTAAATATTCCAAAATAATTCTCCGTCCGTTTTTATCCCGTTTGGACTCTGTTTGATATTGGTTTTCTGCGAAACATAAAACATGCAACAAACAGGAACTGGCACTGGGCACTAGATCAATATGTTAGTCCCAAAAATAGTACAAAAAGTTGCCAAAAGTATATAAAAGTTGAATAATATTGGCATGGAACAATCAAAAATTATAGATACGACGGAGACGTATCAGTGGGTTTCCCCCACCTGGTGGCCCCCCAGACTCCAACCCTGATACTATAAAATCACATATTCGAAGAAAATAATGAGGGAGAAAGAATTATTGCGTTTCACGAGACGGAGCCATCGCCACCTCCTGTTCTTCATCGGGAAGCCAGATCTGAAGTCCATTTGGGGCTCCGGTGTGGCACCCCGACTCAGAGAAACTGGAACGCCCCGTATTCCAGCCCAGAGATTGAGGAGAAGTCTTCTTGAATACGGTACTGCTTGGCATAGAACAAATCAGCTCTTATTACAAAGGATAATAATACAAGTGTGTGATGTTACAAAGGTTCACATCAACACGGCGACACTACGCCTGCGATACTACACTTGCTCTATGCTAGCAGCAAAACAACTCGTAGCAGCAGAAATCTTCTAGCAGCGGAATAACGACGAAGCTGGTGAACTCCACTCCGCAGGGACTCTGGATGGGACACGATCTAGCTCGCACGAATGGAAACCACGACAAGCAATAAATCAATCACTCCATCACCTGCAATCTGGCATGACATGCCAGGTCAGTACATTGAATGTACTTGCAAGCTCACAACAACCAAAAGCATCAAGGCAAGACAACAACATAGCATTACCAGATTAATTAACAACTACTATGATGCAAAGGAAACTACAAAGCATGATATAAAACTACTGCAGTACTGATAAACCACCATCCCAGATCTCAATAACCATCTCACGCTTGGTTAACTACCAAGCAATATACCAACTCGATCACCTCGTGGTCTATACCACCACTTGACCACATCACCAACTGAATGATCATCCTCAAGATCATTACAACATCATCATCATCATCCTGCCAAACTGTCATAACTCATCATATCAACATATTAGTCCTATAGAAGTCATTCCGTCATGTGAGTGTTGACCGAACGGTGTGACCTAGTACGAACTTATGCCCATGACCGAGGATGCGACTATCGATAGATTAAACACACACACACTGGAGAGGTTAGTGCACTTTACCCACACTACAGAACTCACGGGCCCTGCACTCCCATTCAGGTGGACCACGAAGTTCCGACTAAACCCTTCCCTTGCCATGACACTCTCTCGGCCACTCCGACTCACTCCCTCTCAGGGCTAAGTCATGGGTGGCCCATGCCTACCAAAGGCATCTGCGGCCACCATCGTGGCAAAACGGTTCCAATTGGGGACATGAGATCAAAAACAAATGGGCGCACAAGGCTTATGCCATCCTACCTGATTAGGGTAGCGCCCACGCATAACCTTCCCTTGTCGGAGGCTCTGGCAAGAGGCATGACAAAGGACTGAATCAAGACCCCCCATAAGGTAAGTGTGGTTGCACTGCAAAATCCCGGTTCAGAGGCACCTGACAAACTTAATGACGGAATTTATCCCCAAAGCATATCTGCGATAACTGATACTCTGATATCATCTATCAACCTGTAATCCAAGCCACAGAAATATCCAACAAATAATCCAAAGCATGACCTAAACATAATACTCCGAGGGTAACATGCCACTACTATCATGATGAATCCAAGAATGATAATGCTACTACTCCCAATAGCAAGAACTAGCTACCCAGCTACGATCCACATGGAAGCATCATCTCCGAAAATAATACTACAAAGCAACATACGAACTACCATCCCGAAAATAATCATACTAGCCACTAATAATCCAAAGGCAACATGACATCCAAAGTAATGCTCCGAAAAATACTATCAGATACCAACATGAAAATAATCACAACATAAGCCACTAATAATCCAAAGGCAACATGTCATCCACACAAGCTGCAAAACATTAGCCCTAGAACTCCAAGCAATATCATGGCAATAACAACTTCAAAAACAACTCTGAGAAAATGCCATGAACAAATCACAAGTAGCTATAATAACATTTTAAACAAGTTCAAATAGTTTAAACCATGTCACTGCATTACAGTGCTGCAAATGGAGGGTGTGGCTTCCCTGGGAAAGATGGATTCACCGAAAGAAAGTGCGAGAAGCTCGCGGAAAGAATCACCGATAAACGTTCTCTCTCAGAGGGGGCTGAATAAGGGCAGGGGAAAAATGATCATTTTCAGAATGTCAAAACAAGGTGAAAGGGTAACCAACAGAATGGGCTCAATGATACAAAGAAGTGGGCTTTGGAATCACCACATTTGGAGTTACGGGTAAAGAGAAACGACCGTTTAAAGTCCAGGGACTAATCTGCAAAAATAACCTCTACAAACAGGTGCCTGGCAGTTTAAATAGAACACACCTTTCTCAAAAATACACTTTCCAGAGAGGAAAGCACATTCTTGCCCGAAGAAGAAGAGGAATACGCTTTCCGTTAAGGGAAGGCGTACTCCGCGGAGTGCGTTTCCACTTAACCACGCCAGTGGGGTCGGGGCCGGCCATCAGGGTGATACATCTCCAACGTATCTATAATTTTTTATTGTTCCATGCAATTATATTACCTATTTTGGATGTTTATGGTCTTTACTGTAAACTTTTATATCATTTTTGGACTAACCTATTAACCGGAGGCCCAGCCCAAATTCTTGTTTTCTTGCCTATTTCAGTGTTTCGAAGAAAAGGAATATCAAACGGAGTCCAAACGGAATGAAACCTTCGGGAGAGTTACTTTTGGAACGGAAGCAATCCAGGAGACTTGGAGTAGATGTCAGGGAAGCTTCGAGGTGGCCACGACGGTCCAGGGTGCGCCCTACCACCTGGGTGCGCCCCCACCCTCGTGGGCCCCTCGTGGCTCTCCTGACCGACTTCTTTCACCTATATATATATATATATATATATATATATCCATATACCCCGAAAACATCCAGGAGCACCATAGATTGGGAGTTCCGCCACCGCAAGCCTCTGTAGCCACCAAAAACCAATCGGGACCCTGTTCTGGCACCCTGTTGGAGGGGGGATCCCTCATCGGTGGCCATCTTCATCATCCCGGCGCTCTCCATGACAAGGAGGGAGTAGTTCACCCTCGGGGCTGAGGGTATGTACCAGTAGTTATGTGTTTGATCTCTCTCTCTCTCTCGTGTTCTTGAGGTGATACTATCTTGATGTATCGCGAGCATTGCGATTATAGTTGGATCTTATGATGTTTCTCCCCCTCTACTCTCTTGTGATGAATTGAGTTTTCCCCTTGAAGTTGTCTTGTCGGATTGAGTCTTTAAGGATTTGAGAACACTTGATGTATGTCTTGCCATGCTTATTTGTGGTGACAATGGGATATTCAAGTGATCTACTTGATGTATGTTTTGGTGATCAACTTGCGGGTTCAATGAACTTATGCATAGGGGTTGGCACACTTTTCATCTTGACTCTCCTGCAGAAACTTTGGGGCACTCTTTGAAGTACTTTGTGTTGGTTGAATAGATGAATCTGAGATTGTGTGATACATATCGTATAATCATGCCCACGGATACTTGAGGTGACATTGGAGTATCTAGGTGACATTAGGGTTTTGGTTGATTTGTGTCTTAAGGTGTTATTCTAGTACGAACTCTATGATAGATCGAACGGAAAGAATAGCTTTATGTTATTTTACTACGGACTCTTGAATAGATTGATCAGAAAGGATAACTTTGAGGTGGTTTCGTACCCTACAATAATCTCTTTGTTTGTTCTCTGCTATTAGTGACTTTTGAGTGAATCTTTGTTGCATGTTGAGGGATAGTTAAATGATCCAAATATTTTATTATTGTTGAGAGAACTTGCACTTGTGAAAGTATGAACCCTAGGCCTTGTTTCCTAGCATTGCAATACCGTTTACGCTCACTTTTATCATTAGTTACCTTGCTGTTTTTATAATTTCAGATTACAAAAACCTATATGTATCATCCATATTGCACTTGTATCACCATCTCTTCGCCGAACTAGTGCACCTATACAATTTACCATTGTATTGGGTGTGTTGGGGACACAAGAGACTCTTTGTTATTTGGTTGCAGGGTTGTTTGAGAGAGATCATCTTCATCCTACGCCTCCCATAGATTGATAAACCTTAGGTTATCCACTTGAGTGAAATTTGCTACTGTCCTACAAACCTCTGCACTTGGAGGCCCAACAACGTCTACAAGAAGAAGGTTGTGTAGTAGACATCAAGCTCTTTTCTGGCGTCGTTGCTGGGGAGGTAAGTACTTGAAGTTATATCTTTAGATCTTGCAATCGAATCTTTAAGTTTCTTGTTTTCTCACTAGTTTAGTCTATAAAAGAAAACTACAAAAATGGAATTGAGTTTGCCTCATACGCTTCATCTTTTTAATATCTTTCGTAAGTATGATGGAAAGGAAAATTGTGCTCAAGTGCTAGAAGAAGAAGTCAATAAAATGTTTGTCACTAAATCTTTGAATGATGAGCATGATTGCAATGTTATTAGTATGAATTCTTTGCATATCCATAGTACTAATGATGATTGCACTAGTCATGATGAAAATTTCTCTTATACGCATGTCAACTTTTGTGGAGTGCATAGAGTTTGCAAGTACACACCAAATAGGGAAGATAGATTTTGCAAGAGGCATAAGTACTTAGAAACAAAATGGTTGCAAGAGAGGCTAGAAGTTTGTGCTGAAAATTTAAAATTTCTTTGCCATCCTTGTGAACATTGCAATGAACGTGATCATTTAAATCCCCAGTGCAAATTGTTTCATGATCGTATCGTGCCCAAAAATTGTGATGACTTGATTTCCTTGCACATCATAATGAACTTAGTTTGCTTACGGATTATGAAGAAATGAAACATTTAACTAAGGATCTTCTAGAATTTGTCCTTGATAAAGTTCTTGATTTTGATCTAGAAGAAACTTTTATGTATTGTGCAGTTAATTGCATTGAAAATCCTTATATTGCCAATTACATAAAGAAAATAAAGCAAATAGAAGATGAAGAGAATACTAATGAAAGGGAAGAGTGTCTGTAGCGACCTGACCTCAAACGGTCAAGTCTCTATGCTTAAGTGTCATCCCTGGATCGGTATGCTGACACACACAGTACTCGAGGATTTATAACAGAGGTAAATCACATGTATAAAGTAACATAAATACTATTACCTCAATCCATAAAGCGGGAGAAACAACAAGGTTGTGGATTCCCATCAACACCAACGGCAAAGTTAAGTGTAGAAATCGTAACCCTAACGTATCACTTACTCGTCGTAAGAAATCCTGCAACATGAGACGTTGCAGCCATGTAGGTCAGTACATTGAATGTACTGGCAAATTCACACCACGGAATAATCAGGAACAAAGACTATCACTACATGCATATATGGCTGGTGGAAAACTCTATGGTTAATTGTTTTTTTGCATAAAGCCAATTTTTCCCTACAACAAAGGAATATATTTAATTTAACTACAAAGTTTGTTGAAAACATTGAGAAGGTTCCTCCAACTCAATCCCAAATTAATAATCATCAACCCAACAAATTAGTTAAGTAACGTGATGAGATCAACATGATAATCCAAGAACCAGATACTCAAGATGTCCATAACCGGGGACACGGCTAATCATGATTAGTTTGTACACTCTGCAGAGGTTTGTGCACTTTTCCCCGCAAGACTCGATCTCCTCCGCTTGATTTCTCGCACTACATGGTGTTTGAGAAATGGATGACCGAGACACAGTCTTTCAGAAGCTTTAACTCTCTACTCCGGGTATACAGTACCAACCTACATCGCCTACATCTACTAGTCTACTTCTTCAAGAGCTCATGCAACTTAGTCAACTATGCTAGAGCCAATAGTAGCTTGCGGCTGCACACGGAAGTTTCCAGCAAGAATAATCTCATGATCCCTTTGAGCCTGGGTGGCGGTCCATAGGAGAATCACACGGTACCCCAGATTTCCAAAAATACAGACAACACTGGGTTCCCCAGGTGCCTCAGTCCACCCAGATGTGTATTTAAGTGGCCACCTTAAGTAAACCATTAATTAAACAATCTCACATCTATCATGGAAACACTCACCCAATCCACGTCTACTAGCATAACATGGTAATATAAGCAAATGTGGAAGTAACTCCCAAAGGTTTGATAATAACATGTAATAGGTTCTACCTCATCTACTTCCAAAACCCACATGTTAATCAGATCCTATTCATGCAATTGTTTGAGGATTGATCTAATGCAATAAAACTGGGTAATAAGGAGGTATGATCAAAGTGTTACTTGCCTGTACTGTTGATGAAGAAACTTCGCACTCGACTCCTAATAGTTCTATTCGTCACACTCCATTCAATCTATCGTAAGCAAGCAATAGTAACCACACATAAGCAATCACTCAAAAGAATCAAAGAAAAGATCTCGGAAAACTTCGAAACCAAGCAAAAAAATCTTGCAACAGAAAACAATTTCTAATAGTACCAAAATTGGGTGAATTTGGCCTTATCAGAAAGTTTAGGTCAAGAGCTTCGATTTGCAAAAAGAATCAACTAAATCGGAGTTATAAAACTCGAGTTACGATCAAACGAAGTTCAAATACTAAACTGTTTAAACTTTCAAAAACATGTTTAAGTTGTTTATCTGGATAGAGGGGATAATACCGAAAAAGTAGGTGTTGGTTGCATTGGATTTGGACAAACGGTTTGAAAGTTGTGGTCGTTTGAAAACCAGGGGCTAATCTGTGAATAATTTTATTCACGGATAGGTCCCTAATGTAAAAAAACAGAAAAAGAAACGACTAAAATAATGAACGTTTGTTACAAAAACCTAACAAACAAAAAACGTTCGCTGATACTACCTAAACAGAAACGTTCGCTAAATAAAAATGAAACGGTTTATTTAAAATAAACCGATCTGGATCGATCCGGTCGGAGGCGGTTTTTTTATTAGAACCGGCGGCGGATTGGGGTTAGGGTTTACCGCGGCGGTGGCGGTTCCGGCGGTTCTCCGATGACGACGGCAGCAAGACGAACGACGGCGGCGGCTTCATCCTCGGTGGCGGGGCAAGGCATGGGCGGCTCCGGCGTGCAGCATGGCGCGCAGCTGGCTCGGCGGCGAGCGGAGCGTGTAGAAGTGAGGCGGCGGCGAGCAGAAGTGCGATGGTCGGCGGCAGCGAGATGCGTGGGTGGCAGCAAGTTGCGAGAGGAGAGGGGAGAGAGATTGGGGACCGGGGCTCCGGATTTATAGGAGGGGAGGGCAGGCGCTGGCGTGGCGGAGGGGCAAGGACGGCGCGGGGAATCTGTGCGGCGTACGGCGGCGGCGACGTACTAGAGGCGGAGTCCGAGCGGGAGGTCGGGGATGCGCGGCTGGGCTGGTCCGCGGCCTGTTGGGCCGGCCCAGTTCGGCGGCGGAGGAAGATTCTCTTTTTTTAAAACATTTTTCCACGCAAACAAAAATAATAAAAAATAAAATAAATAAAAATATTATATAGGCATATAATATATCAAAATTTTCAAAAAAATATTTTCTACAACATGAACATTATTCTAGCATCAAATAAAATCCTCAATAATTCAAATAAAGCAAAGAGTGCTATTGATCTAATAAAATCCAATGGAAATCATTTTAAAAACACCAAAATTAATTCAAATTTATTTCTCTCCAATTTTCTGATGTAGGGAATCATTTTACCCTAATTTCCATATATTTTATTTTTTGAGAAAAATAATTTGAATAAAACCCAAATAAATCCCAATTGAAAATAATTTCCAAAAGGACTTTAAATTGGATTTCTTTTAAACTCCCAACTCATATTTCATATGTTTTGAAGAAGTCATTTTATCTTCTCTCATGAAAATCATTGAATTGCATGAAGTTTAAGAATTGGAAATATTTCCGAATGAAATTCAAATCTTTTCAAAACCCTTTTTCATTTATTTAAATGGAAGAAGTCATATTATCTTCACTCCAGGATTTGTATTTGAAAAGGGTTTAAATTCATGGAGATCCTAAATGCAGAAATGAAAGTTTGGGAAGTCCTTTTATTCCCTCTCATTTAACTTTCAAAAGCTTCAAATTTCACTCAATCAATCACACAAAAATCAAACAATCAATCAAACTATCTATTTAATATAACATTCCGAATTTTAGAATTTTGGGATGTTATAAACCTAACACCCTTAAAATGAATCTCATCCTCGAGATTCAGAGAGGCTAGAAAGAAATAGGTTAGGGTTTGGGGGTCTTCAAAATCCATCGATCATCACAAGGGGTCTAGGGTGCTACCACCCTTAAAGGCATTGATACGGTTCCATCAAAACTCATATAATCCATCCTTATTTTTGACAGTGTCGATCTTCTCATATCATTAGGATTAATTCCTTCTCTGGGCTCTTCCGGTGGTGGCATAACCTTTTCCTCAATTCTTCTGTCTATTTCATCTTGGTAAGGTTATTCCATGACTGGGTCTTCTTTGCTGACAGGTCTGGTGCCAATACTAAACAGCTATCGATATCTCATGGTGGTCATCAATTTATGGTTTCTCCTGCAGGAAATGGGTCTGGGCTTCATTCTCACCGTATATTCTACGATTGGCAATAGCTGCCTTGTACAAGGGGAAAACGTCATACCATTCTAAGGTTTAAACAAGGTTTTGATCGTCGTCTCTCTACTATAAGTAAGTCACTTAGATTTACCATCCCACATAGCAAGACGAATAATATGAGTAAGTCGGTATGGTGATCAATCCATCCCGCACCCAAATCATTACCTTGTATATGGTTTAGCGAATCTCGCATTCCAACACTCGGTCATCCTCACAAGCATTGCAGAATTTTCTCTTGTCGACGAACCAAGTTCAGAAAATCCGTTGATTCTGCAAGCCAAACAAACATCTATCGGTCCTTCACTACTCTCAAGTTTTGCGTTACTCCTATAAAATCATCAGTTGATAAAGGCATATCCTCTTCCAGGGTTTTCCTTCAGCAAGAGTGTGCTTGCTTCTTGGCAGGTCCTGGGGCCTGTGGGTTATGGCCCATCTGATCACTTGTAAACCATGAACTCATCATTGGGGCAACTGATCATTATTCCAACTTCCAGCTTCCTAGCATTCTTAATTCAATCCAGTTGTACTGTCTCCCTTCCTTCTATTGGTACCAAACTAAAACACGTTTACTCAGACTCATTATAGAGTCACCATTGCTCCATATTACCAACATCATACCTCCTTTATATCCAATAATACTTCTTTCCTTTATACTCTTGGGATATCCCACATATCGCGACAAAACTCGTACTTATTTTGTCCAAAGTGCACTTCGTGGAATCTCATTATCTTTACCAGGGGTCAAGGGTTCTCACAATTTCTACCACCCTTGAGCACCAACTCATCCATAGACCGTATTTCTCATATCCTCGAAAATAGTCAAAATCTTTCTTCATAGAGTAACAACTCATAAAATCCAAATTACTGCTAACTTCATTGATTCCCAAATTATTGCAATACCCTGCATTTCCATTACAAGCCTCAACTCAACATCTCAATATAGAAGAGATGCTCTCAGTACTACTACTACATTTCTTTTGTTGCTAACTCAACTATTTAGCACACGTATCCTTCTTCTTGAGACAATCCCTGGCAAAGTGCCCTTCTTCATTACAACGAAAACATATCACTTCTGACAAGTCTCGAGGTTTCCTTTTTGGGCAACCGGTGAAGTAGTGCCCTGAATCTCTGTACCTAAAACAGGTGATATGACTCAGGTCCTTCCTGGAATCCAATCTACTTCTCTTCCTGGACTTTTCTGTTCCAATCAGGGCTTCTATTTCCTGTGGGTCATACTCAACTTCCTCCATCAGGAATTCTACTAGATCCCCGTTCCTACATTTTTGGGAGATATGTCCTTCTTATCCACATGAATAGCATGACTTGGCACAAGGTTTAATTGCTTCTTCTTTGGGTGTGTCCTCCACCTCTTCCTTCATCACAGGTTCTTTTAAAATTTCTATGAGGGCTCCTTTCATCGCTTCTTTCTCCTGCTGGATGGTTCTTTGTACCATGGGGTAAATGTGACACTGAGTAGGGTAGTGGGTAGTTCCTTCACACAAGAAACAAGTAATCTGCCTAGTTGAGCATTCATCGGCTAGGTGACTTTCTTCACAATTAGGGCATTCATCCTTGTGCTCCTTATGGTTGTGTCCTATTTTTCCATATAGCTTGCATACACAAGATTTCTTCATATCACTTCCATAAGGTTCCAATTTCTGGGACACAAACCAAGACTTTAGCAAGGTCAACTTAATTTCCTTCCAAGTGGTTACTCCTTGCCATCCATTGATGTTTTGGTACATCCTCCACCAAGTAGCAACACCTCTTTCAAAGCACTGAAGAGCATGCTGGGTCATATCCTTTCCGACTATAGGGTTATTCTTCACGTGATCCTCCATGTTCTAAATCAATCAGTCCGTCTCCAATTGTCTCATAGGTCTAGAAAATATGGGTTCATCTCCATTCATCCTCTATTGGGTCCAGGGGTTTTGGGGTGAGATAAGAGAGATAGAGAGAGATACACACAATGCAAACAATAGTTTTGAAAAGGGCATTTTATTTTGTGGCTCTCGGAAAAACATCAAACAAATGACAGCTCATAATCGTCGCATCTAACGTAAGTATATAACAGGGATTTGGTCTTCTAAAGGTCAATAAATCTTCAAAGTCACAAACTCTTCAAGTCTTGTTCATGTCTCCGATGGCATCTTCCGATCATGCTTGTCCTTCTCAAGTTCTTTTGCCAAATCATCTTTGTTGACGCTAATTCTCTTGTGACGTCCTTTAATATTTCTGGAGTTGCGTTCCAAACTTCTGGATTTCAACATCCTCGACATGAACCATGGTCCTACTATCCTTCAGTTCCTGACGAATCTCCGGTATCTCGAGGGTTTGCTCCTCCAGCTTGGCTACTTTCAGCTTCTCGTTCCTGAGTTCTTCACGAATTGCCTCCTGGTCAAATATGACTTGCTAAAGGTCCTTCTAAAATTCTTCATGTAATACTCCAAATCCTGGAGATGCACTAGCTAAGGCTAAACTGCATGCTTTGCTGACAGATGCTCCATCAGCCTTCTACCATCCAATCCTTCCTTGCATTTGCAAGTTTAACTCCGCACGTTGATAATAGCATAAGCGGGCAATGCATCTTAGATATCCGTGTTTATGCCCATGTCTCTGCCATGAGCTTTCATTTCATAATTGATATCTCCTGTCTTAGGGTTTTCCTTGACGAAAACTTCGAGTTCTAATGCTCCATGTTCTGGTGTTTCTCCGATACACCTTGATCTCGGGTATTGACAGCTTCCGTAGTCTGACAAATTCCATAAGGGTAGCCTTCCTAGGTCTTACAAATCTAGAAAATCTTCAAAGCCTTCAAATTCTCCTAGTCTTCGGAGTCTTCACCGTTGTAGTTTCCATCATTGTAATGCACGATAAAAATCTTCTTTATTCCAAAGTAGTCTTAGTTACTGATATCTTGTACTCCTTGGAGTGGTCTCATCAGCCGAATCTTCATGTGGTCAAAAGGGGAAGAGTATGGTCTCATTAAAGGGAATATTTGAATAAGCTCAGGAGAGAAGAGAGGTAAGAGGTCTTTTTGAAAATAAAGTAGTAGAGAAAATCTTTCCTATGGGCTTGCCAGTTTCTAGGGTCACGTCCTACAATCAACATGTGCTCTCATACCATCTTGTAGCGACCTAACCTCAAACGGTCAAGTCTCTGTGCTTAAGTGTCATCCCTGGATCGGTATATATATGCTGACACACACAGTACTCGAGGATTTATAACAGAGGTAAATCACATGTATAAAGTAACATAAATACTATTACCTCAATCCATAAAGCGGAAGAAACAACAAGGTTGTGGATTCCCATCAACACCAACGGCAAAGTTGAGTGTAGAAATTGTAACCCTAATGTATCACTTACTCGTCGTAAGAAATCCTACAACATGAGACATTGCAGCCATGTAGGTCAGTACATTGAATGTACTGGCAAATTCACACCACAGAATAATGAGGAACAAAGACTATCACTACATGCATATATGGCTGGTGGAAAGCTCTATGGTTAATGGTTTTTTGCATAAAGCCAATTTTTTCCTACAACAAAGGAATATATTTTATTTAACTACAAAATATGTTGAAAACATTGAGAAGGTTCCTCCAACTCAATCCCAAATTAATAATTATCAACCCAACAAATTAATTAAGTAATGTGATGAGATCAACATGATAGTCCAAGAACCAGATACTCAAGATGTCCATAACTGGGGACACAGCTAATCATGATTAGTTTGTACACTTTGCAGAGTTTGCTCACTTTTCCCCGCAAGACTCGATCTCCTCCGTTTGATTTCTCGCACTACATGGTATTTGAGAAACGGATGACCGAGACATAGTCTTTCAGAAGCATTAGCTCTCTACTCCGGGTAGATAGTACCATAATCAACTATGCTAGAGCCCATAGTAGCTTGCGGCTGCACATGGAAGTTTCTAGCAAGAATAATCTCATGATCCCTTTGAGCCTGGGTGGCGGTCCATAGGATAATCATACGGTACCATGGGATTTCCAAAAATACAGACAACACTGGGTACCCCAGGTGCCTCAATCCACCTAGATGTGTATTTAAGTTGCCACCTTAAGTAAACCATTAATTAAATAATCTCACATCTGTCATGGAAACACTCACCCAATCCACGTCTACTAGCATAGCATGGTAATATAAGCAAACGTAGAAATAACTCCCAAAGGTTTGATAATAATAGGTAATAGGTTCTACCTCATCTACTTCCAAAACCCACATGTTAATCAGATCCTATTCATGCAATTGTTTGAGGATTGATCTAATCCAATAAAACTGGGTAATAAAAAGGTATGATCAAAGTGTTACTTGCCTGTACTATTAATGAAGAAACTTCGCACTCGACTCCTAATAGTTCTATCGGTCACACTCCGTTCAATCTATCGTAAGCAAGCAATAGTAACCACACATAAGCAATCACTCAAAAGAATTGAAGAAAAGATCTCGAAAAACTTTGAAACCAAGCAAACAACTCCTGCAACAGAAAACAATTTCTAATAGTACCAAAATTGGGTGAGTTTGGCGTTCTCAAAAAGTTTAGGTCAAGAGATTCGAATTGTAAAAAGAATCAACTAAATCAGAGTTATAAAACTCGAGTTACGATCAAACGAAGTTCAAATACTAAACTGTTTGAAATTCAAATTTTAAACTTTCAAAAACATGTTTAAGTTGATTATCTGGATAGAGGGGATATTAACGAAAAAGTAGGCGTTGGTTTCATTGAATTTGGACAAACGGTTTGAAGTTGTGGTCGTTTGAAAACTAGGGGCTAATCTATGAATAATTTTATTCACGGATAGGTCCCTGACGTAAATGAACAGAAAAAGAAAAGACTAAAATAATGAACGTTCGTACGAAAACCTAATGAATGAAAAACGTTCGCTGATACTACCTAAACAGAAACATTCGCTAAATAAATACGAAACGATTTATTTAAAATAAACCGATCTGGATCGGTCCGGTCGGAGGCGGTTTTTTCGTTAAAACTGGCGGTGGATGGGGGTTAGGGTTTACCGCGGTGGCGGCGGTTCCGGCTGTTCTCCGGCGATGGCGGCGGCGAGACGAACGACGGTGGCGGCTTCATCCTCGGTGGCGGGGCAAGGCGTGGGCGTCTCCGGCGTGCAGCGTGGCACGCAGCTGGCTGCGGCGGCGAGCAGAGCGTGCAGAAGTGCGGCGGCGGCGAGCAGAAGTGCGGTGGTCGGCGGCGGCGAGATGTGTGGGTGGCGGCGAGTTGCAAGAGGAGAGGGGAGAGAGATCGGGGCCCGGGGCTCCAGAGTTATAGGAGGGAAGGGCAGGCGCTGGTGTGGCGGAGGGGCAAGGGCGGCGCGGGGAATCCGGGCTGCGTACGGCGGCAGCGACATACTGGAGGCGGAGTCCCAGCGGGAGGTCGGGGATGCGCGGCTGGGCTGGGCCGCGACCTGTTGGGCCAGCCCAGTTTAGCGGCGGAGGAAGATTCTCTTTTTTGAAAACATTTTTCCACGCAAACAAAAATAATAAAAAAACAAAATAAGTAAAAATTATTATATAGGCATATAATATATAATAATTTTCAAAAAAATATTTTCTTTAACATGAACATTATTCTAGCATCAAATAAAATCCTCAATAGTTCAAATAAAGCAAAGAGTGCTACTGATCTAATAAAATCCAATAGAAATCATTTTAAAAATACCAAAAGTAATTCAAATTTATTTCTCTCCAATTTTCTGATGTAGGGAATCATTTTACCCTAATTTCGATATATTTTATTTTTGGAGAAAAATAATTTGAATAAAACCCAAATAACTCCCAATTGAAAATAATTTCCAAAAGGACTTTAAATTGGATTTCTTTTAAACTCCCAACTCATATTTCATATGTTTTGAAGAAGTCATTTTATCTTCTCTCATGAAAATCATTGAGTTGCATGAAGTTTAAGAATGGGAAATATTTCCGAATGAAATTCAAATCTTTTAAAAACCCTTTTTCATTTATTTAAATGGAAGAAGTCATATTATCTTCACTCCAGGGTTTGTATTTGAAAAGGGTTTAAATTCATGGAGACCCTAAATGCAGAAATGAAAGTTTGGGAAAGTCCTTTTATTCCCTCTCAGTTAACTTTCAAAAGTTTCAAATTTCAGTCAATCAATCACACAAAAATCAAACAATCAATCAAACTATCTATTTAATATAACATTCCAAATTTTAGAATTTTGGGATGTTACAATGTCGGTGTCAAAACTGGCGGATCTCGGGCAGGGGGTCCCGAACTGTGCGTCTAAGGCTAATGGTAACAGGATGCACGGGATGCGATGTTTTACCCAGGTTCAGGCCCTCTCGATGGAGGTAATACCCTACTTCCTGCTTGATTGATCTTGATGATATGAGTACTACAAGAGTTGATCTACCACGAGATCGTTGAGGCGAAACCCTAGAAGCTAGCCATGATTATGATTGTTCTTGTACTACGGACTAAACCCTCCGGTTTATATAGACACCGGAGGGGGCTAGGGTTACACAGAGTCGGTTACAGAGAAGGAGATCTACATATCCGAATTGCCAAGCTTGCCTTCCACGCAAATGAGAGTCTCATCCGGACACGCGACGAAGTCTTCAATCTTGTATCTTCATAGTCCAACAGTCTGGCCAAAGTATATAGTCCAGCTGTCCGAGGACCCCTTAATCTAGGACTACCTCAGTAGCCCTGAACCAGGCTTCAATGACGATGAGTCCGGTGCGCAGATTGTCTTCGGTAGAGCGCGTCGGGAGGCAGAGTTAGCAGCACAGCTAGCAGTGCAGTACGCGAATCACCAACACACTCCGGTTCAACCGACAATGTCAGTCGAACGAGGACTGGCTTTCAGCTCTTGGGGGGTGCCGTGTCTCACCCCAGCTCTACGTAATTTGCGGTTACCCAAGGATTTCAAGGGCCCGCGTAAGGTGCCTAATTACACCGCCGATTTACCCCCTGAGTCATGGGTTGAGAGTTATGAGATGGCGATGGAGATGCTGGATGTGGACAAAGCAGCGTGTGCAAAGTACTTCATACTGATGTTGGATGGAACGGCTCGCACTTGGTTAAAAAGTCTGCCTGTTAATTCAATCGGTTAATGGGACGAGTTGAAGGCCCGGTTTATAGCAAACTTCACAGACACGTGCAAGCAAGCCATGTCAATCGTGGATTTGGCCGCTTGTGTTCAAGGAGAAGGTGAATCAACGACTCATTGGGTGCACCGGGTTACCAAAATTCTGCATTCGTTAGACCCCATCAATGCTGATTCGTTAATCATAACATTGGAGGGCAATTGCCGGTTTAAGCCGTTGAAGTGGAAATTGGGACGGCTCAAGCGTCACTGCAATGACATGGGAACACTTATGGCAGCTTTGGTTAAATATGCCGATTCTGATAATTCCAAGGATCCCGAGTCTGATGACGAGGAGACAAAGAAGGGAAAGAAGAACGTCGGTGCAAAAGGGCAGCAGCATAACCAGGCGAGCCATGGGAATAACGGTAAGAGCAAGGCGGATAATAATTCTGGCTTTGTGGCTAACACCAATGTACAGGGTAATAATCAGTGCCGTAAGGGTAAACTGCCCCCACGGGGCAGAGGATCAGGTATGAATCTAGAGCATATGTTGAACCAGCCTTGCCCAAAGCATGGAACGCAAGAAAAACCAGCTACGCACCTCTGGAAGGATTGCTTTATTATGCGAGGGTTCAAAAATTCAGATCTCTTCCGGTATGATCATGGACCGTCCGGCGGTTCAGGACCCGGGTTTCGCGGACCGGGTTATGGTGGAGGTAACTCCGGTTCAGGTTTTCAGTGTAACCAAGGGGTACAGGGCAATCAAGGTAATTAGGGCAACGAAGGTGGTTATAATCAACAGGGGAATCAACAACAGCGGCAGTCGGGTTATCAAAGTAACCCGAAGCAGTTAAATGGTGGACACTATCATGTTTTCACTACTAGTCTGTGCAAGCACGATCAGAAGCTTCATAAGAGGGCAGTGGACTCCGTTGAACCGGCAGTGCCATGTTATTTGCGCTGGCTTGAACAGCCCATTTTGTGGAGTCGTGAAGATCTTCCGCCCCGGGTTGATAATCCGGGTCATCTAGCGTTGGTGGTCGCACCACAGGTTGGAGGTTATAAGTTCACCAAGGTGCTCATGGATGGAGGGAGCAGTATCAACATCTTGTATTATGAAACCTTCCGGCGTATGGGGTTAACAGATAAGAATCTTAAACCGCTGAACACCATTTTTCATGGTGTGGTGCCTGGTAAATCGGCCTACCCGGTAGGTAAGATAGCTCTGGAGGTGGTTTTTGGAGATGATCATGATTCAAGGTCCGAGACATTGACCTTCGAAGTGGTCAAAATCAGAAGTCCGTACCATGCCCTTTTTGGACAGCCGGTATATGCCAAGTTCATGGCAAGGCCATGTTATGTCTATCTGCAGCTCAAGATGCCGAGTCACAAGGGGACCATCACGGTTTATGGCAGCCGCAAGATTGCTTTGGAGTGCGAGGAAGGTGATGTAGCTTATGCTGAGTTGGTTTGTGCGACAGAGGAGTTAAAGTTCTGTAAAGACAATGTTGATCCGGCGGATATGACTTATCTGAAGAAACCCACTACAGAGCATGATCCGGCTTTGAAGTTTAAATCGGCTGATGAGACTAAGTTGGTTGATTTTGTTCCTGGCGATTCATCCAAGAAGTTTAGCATCAGCGTTAACTTGGATCCGAAATAGGAAAGCGCGATCAACGAGTTCATCCGTGAGAACCGGGACATCTTTGCATGGAAACCTTCTGACATGCCAGGTATACCGAGGGAACTCGCTGAGCACACTCTTAATATTGATCCCAAGTTTAAACCAGTCAAGCAGTTTCTTCGCCACTTTAATGAAGAGAGATGCAAGGCCATTGGTGAAGAGGTAGCCCTGCTCTTGGCAGCAGGGTTTATTGTGGAGGTATTTCACCCTGAGTGGTTGGCTAACCCGGTGCTGGTACTTAAGAAGAATGGCACTTGGCGTATGTGTGTGGACTACACGGATTTGAACAAGGCTTACCCAGCTGATCCCTTTGCCCTCCCTTGTATTGATCAAATCATTGATGCTACGACGGGTTGTGAGCATTTGAGTTTTTTGGATGCTTATTCAGGTTATCATTAGATCAAAATGGCAGTTAAGGACCAGGAGAAGACAACTTTTATAACTCCCTTTTGAGCCTTCTGCTATGTGTCTATGCCTTTTGGGCTCAAGAGTGCCCAGGCAACTTATCAGCGATGTGTGCAGAATTGCCTTCATAATCATATAGGGCGCAATGTTCATGCTTATGTGGACGATATTGTGGTGAAGTCCAGGAAGGCAGAAACACTAAAAGTTGACTTGCAGGAAACTTTTGATAATATGAGGGTTTATAAGATGATGCTTAATCCGGCCAAATGTGTTTTTGGTGTGCCAGCTGGCAAGCTCTTGGGTTTTTTGGTGTCTAACAGGGGCATTGAAGCTAATCCAGAAAAGATCAAGGCTATTACATCCCTGGCTAAACCGGCGTGTATCAATGATGTTCAATGACTGGCGGGTCGGATTGCGGCGCTAAGCCGGTTTATCAGCCGGTTGGGGGAGAAGGTGATTCCTCTTTATCAAATGATGAAGAAGACAAACAACTTTGTCTAGAGTGATGCTGCTGACGCGGCGTTTGAGGATTTGAAGAGGCAGTTAGTTGAACCGCCCGTTCTTGCTGCCCCCATCGATAAGGAGCCATTGCTGTTATACGTGGCTGCTAATGCCCGAGCTGTCAGCGTGGCTATTGTGGTGGAGTGCAAGGAGACTAGTAAGGAATATCCGGTTCAACGGCCGGTTTATTATATCAATGAGGTACTTATCGAGTCCAAACAGAGATATCCCCATTGGCAGAAGCTGGTGTATAGAGTATTTATGGCAAGCCGGAAGCTTAAACAATACTTTCAAGGCCATCCCACCAATGTGGTCAGTTCCGCTCCATTGGGAGACATCATTCAGAACAAGGAGGTGACTGGCCGGGTTGCTAAGTGGGCTATTGAGCTTGGGCCTCACGGGTTAAAATATATGCCTCGCATTGCTATCAAGTCCCAAGCACTCGTGGATTTCATCAATGACTGGACAGAGTTGTAGGCGCCGAAGGATAAACCGGATAATACATACTGGACTATTCACTTCGATGGATCCAGACAATTGGAGGCCTCGGGGGCTGGAGTGGTTCTTACTTCCATTCGAGGTGACAAATTTTGTTATGTTCTCCGCTTAATGTTTCCCTGTACTATCAATGCAGCTGAGTATGAGGCTTTGCTCCACAGTCTTCGGATGGCTAAGGAGATGAACTTAATCCGGGTACGTTGCTTTGGCGACTCTGATTTACTGGCTCAACAAGTATCTGGTACATGGGATTCCAAGGATCCACTTATGGTGGCTTATCAGTGTGAGGTGGATATCATTGCTGGTCACTTCAAGGGTTACCAGGTCGAGCACATTCATTGGCGCAAGAATGAAGCGGCGAGCGCTCTAAGCCCGCTCGGATCCCAGCGTAAACCGGCGCCGCCTAATGTTTTTCTTGATGTTCTGCAAAATCCATCGGTCAAGATACCAATGGAGGAGGATTGAGCTATTCGTGACCCGGAAGCTCAATTGGTGGCGGTTGTTCATGCTATCCCTGATTGGACAGTGTCGTACCTGGCGTATATGTCCTGGGGCGAGTTACCAGAAGATGAAGTTCTGGCCAGGCAGATAATCCGGCGGTCCAAGTCCATGACTATTGTCAATGGCGAGTTACATCATTGCAGTGTCTCAGGGGCGTTTCAGCATTGTGTTTCTCCTGAAGAAGGCTGTGAGATCTTGCATGAAATCCACGAAGGAGATTGTGGACATCATGCCGGTTCAAAATCTTTGGTGTCTAAGGCCTTCCGGCATGGTTTTTATTGGTTAACGGCTCATGCTGATGCAAAGGATCTGGTCAGAAAGTGTGATGGCTGTCAGAAGTTTTCACGCCGAGCTCATGTTCTGGCCCAAGAATTGAGGATGATTCCAATCACCTGGACGTTTGAAACTTGGGGGCTGGATATGGTTGGGCCTTTTAAGAGGTCCAAGGATAAGAAGACCCACCTTCTGGTGGCGGTTGATAAATTTACCAAGTGGGTAGAGGCAGAGCCAGTGAGCAAGTGTGATGCGGCCACGGCGATTCAATTCATGAAAAAGGTGATCTTCCGCTTTGGTTTTCCACACAACATTATAACAGATAATGGCACGAATCTCCCCAAGGAAGCTATGGAAGAGTTCTATCAATGTGATCAGTGGCCCACCCCCAGTCTAATGGTCAAGCGGAGAGAGCTAATCAAGAAATCCTAAAGGGTATCAAGCTCCGGCTTATGGTCCCTTTGCAGCAGACGCTGGGTTGTTGGGTGGAGAAGTTGCCTTCCGTTTTATGGAGCATTAACACCACCCCCAATAGATCTACGGGTTACACACCCTTCTTCATGGTTTATGGAGCGGAAGCAGTTCTCCCAAGTGATATTCGCCATGACTCGCCCCGAGTGGCAGCTTACATTGAAGGGGACAATGAAAGAGCACGCCAGGATGCATTGGACCTATTAGATGAACAACGGGATATTGCGGAAGCTCGCTCGGTGATTTATCAGCAAGACCTGTGGAATTATCATAGCCACCGGGTTGAAACCAGGACTTTTCAAGAAGGCGATTTGGTGCTCCGGCTCATCCAAAATCAGACTGACATGCACAAGTTGTCTCCACCTTGGGAAGGGCCCTTTGTGGTCAGCAATAATCTGAACAACGGGTCATACTTCCTCATTGATGTTCGAGAGCACAAAGACTCACGCAAGTCAGCGGAGGGGACTCGCCGGCTGTGGAATGTAGCTCATCTTCGACCTTGCTACACCTGAGCCGTAGGCTCCTACGTACTATGTATATATTTTCGACAATGTACATATTATGATCAATAAATAAACTGGCATCCATGCTAAAGCGGGGCCTCTGCCATTTCGTCTTATATGTCTTCTTGGTTACATGGGGGCTTATGCTTATAAAGCGGAGTTCTAATTACCCATTAAACTGGCTTATAAAGCCATATAAAAAATCTTGGGAGCTTCACACCCAAGGGAACAAAGAGGGTCTGTTGCCACGCACAGCTCAAACATAGGTACCCATTGAGCACAACTCACAATGTTACTTGGAGGCTCTTTGTGCATAGAAACAAAGAGTTTGAAAGGACCCTTGTAATAGGCTATCAAGCAAGGCTTGGAAGCCAGGTGTATTCACCTAAAACCCTGGGTTAACCTGCCTTCATCAAGTGTGCCACTCCGTCCAGGTAATCCTGGTATGACCCGTCGAACGTTTGACAAGTCAATCTTATACAGACCCTGAACTTGTCAAAGTTAAAACGATGATTGGTTAATGTGAGGTCCATCTTAAAAGGATTTGTAAAATGGTTTAACTCAGTGGGCTGGCAGCCCATGAAAAGTCTTGAATTTGGGCCTGGCAGCCCTTGAAAAGCCTTGACTACAAGTTTTCATTTGCTTTTGTTTTTTCCAAGTTTTTCTCCTTTGATAAGGTTTTGAGATAAACCGGCGTCTATTGACCCGGCCTAACTATAAGTCATCAATGTAACCCGGTGTTCATTACTCTGGCATGGCTTTCAACTATCAATTGTTAGTACACAACCAATCTTAAACCGGTGTTTCTTAACCCGGTCTGGCATTGATTATAAGTCGCCAGGATGACCGTCCGGTGTTTATCATAACCCGACGTGGCTTATTATAAACCAGCACAGCATGGTGGAGTTATCAACACTCAAGATTTGGGTTATCACCCTTACTACAAAGAAGTTGGTACACCAACGATGTGATTCAATATCACAGGAAACATGATTGCATAAAACTGTTAAAGATCATAAGTAGACATTGCATATCATGACAAATTGACAGTCTCAGGAAAAGTGGCTATGCACGATGGCATAGCATACCAAGTGTTTCAAGCTATGCACGATGGCATAGCAGACCAGATGTTTTAAGCTAGCCTATTACAAGGCGTTTTAACTGCCCAAACGGATAAGTGTTTCTCGTACAGAGGATGGTGCGCAAGACGGTAAACCGGCTTCCGGATTATGATTCTTCTTCAGCTTGATGTGAAGATTGCGGATCGTCCTGCGCCGGTTCAACCTCCCTCTCCCCACCCACTTGCTGGAAGTCAATGGTTGCCCAGTCAATTCCAGATAAAGCTCGGAAGACAGCTTCATCGCTTATAAGATCTGACGGTTCAACGTTAGGGGCATAAGTATGCTTACGGATTGGCGGGATTAGATTTTGGGCTTCATAAACCAACACATCAATGTGTCTGTTGTCTGCATCGTAGATGGACCGGTGGAAAGACAAATTAGTCTCTTCAGCCAGTTTACTTGCAAGCGGACGCATCTCCTTTGTCAAGGCTTTAAGGGCATCCTCGTCAAATTCCGACCCATCTTCTTTTTGACTTGGATAGCCATTTCCAATGTATTCCGGATCAAGATTAGCTATCCAAGCCTTAGCCCGAGTTAGTGCAGATAAAGCGCGAGCCCTTGCAGTAGATCTCCTCACTTCTTCTAGCTGGGCAGGTGTCGTGGAGCGCTTGGCCAATGTATCCTTGATTAAAGTTGGCGGCGGTTTATTATATGAAGCAGTGCAGATAATTCATTGAGCACCGGTATATAACTGCTCAATCAAGGTTTAGGCAGCCTTTAGTTTCTTGCGCATATCTGAGCCAAGATGGCGACACGGCTACCTGCAATGGTTACAATATTGTTGTTAAACTGGTGGTTCCAAGGATAATTAAGTACCGATCAGTACAATGATACTTACCAAAGATGGCAACGGTCATATCGTTGATTTGCCGCTTTAAGCCAGTCAGCTCTTCTACCACCGGTTTAAGGGCCGCTTCAGCATTCTCCGCCCACTTTAGCAAATTGGCTCTTTCAGCCTCCCAGTCTACTCGCTCGCTTTTGAAGCCATCCTTCAATTGCTCCATGGCTGTTAAAGCGCCCTTCAACTCATCTTTGGCTTTTGAAGTTTCGGTTTGCTGGGACTTGATATTTTCCTGAAGATCGGCGATTTGAGAATCTTTGTTGGTCAAGTCAGCCTGCAAAAAATAGATAATGAGTTGGTGATACTTTTTTCAAAGTCCCAAGCACATAACAAGTTATGCACTTGGCACTTGGGGGCAAATGCGGATTGATTTTTTCTCAAATAATATTTTAAGTCCCAAGCATACAACAAGTTATATGATTGGCACTTGGGGGCTAATGCATATCGGATCAATTCAAGGTTATCATATTTTTGCTGCATAAACCGGATCATGTTCATAACTGGAAGGAAATTCTGATGAATAAACTGGACTATCCTAAAGGTATAAACTGGTTCATAGGGACTACACAAGCAAAATCCAGTCTTCTCGTACTACAAGTCCTGGTTCACATTCATATGGATGAACCGGCCCTTGGGGGCTACTATAGTTGATAATCGAAGCAAGATATAAGGAAGTTATTCAAAGGAACAAGTATTTACCTCATATCGCTCTTTCATCAGGTTTACTAAACCGGCTTCATAATCACGGCTGGTGTATGGACGGTTTAGATATCCAGAATGAATGTCCTGAGCAGAGAGATGGGCATAACTTGACAAATCTGTTTTCCATTTTCCCTTATCCACAGCAGAAATTTTTTCTTTTGCACTGTGCTTTGATAAAGCGACATGATTGCCAGGAGCAGTATGGCCAAAGCTAGTAATCACAACATCATCTATTGTGCCTTCAGCAGTTTTATCTGGGCTTGGCAGTTTATCAGAGGCCTTTGCTAGGCTTGGTGGATCGGCAACTGGGCTTGGCGGATCAGCGTGTTGTCTTGTTAGATTTATTACTAGTGGATCAGCAAAAGTATCCTGACCCTGAGGTGCCAGGTCATCCAGAGCAATGTCAGCAATTTGATCAATAGCCTCTGAGGTCCTTTCCGGTTCAGTAGCCGGATTATCATTAGTTGGTGTAGTCAACTTGGCTTTTTGCTAAGTCTGGCTTTGGCACTAAAAAGAACAAATACAGAGGTTAGTACAATAAACCGGTGCAATGGAGCAAAACTGAGTTTACTTTGCTTACCCAGGGACGATCTTGAGAGGAGGCATCTATGTAGTCGATAAATCGCCGGAGGAGGAATTGGAAGTGCCCTGATAATTCGAGTCAGACAGATTAAGAGGATATCAGAAGTAACCCACCTTGGGATAAAGTTTATTAGAAGTACAAGAGACCTCTTGACGACGCTTGCGAACCGGGGAATATGGTAAACCGGAAGAGGTAACCACTTGACCGTTGTGCTGGGTTGTGCGGCGAGCTTCTTGCTGCTCTGTCTTCAAAAAAAATGCGGATCCAAATGAGCAAGAGGGTGTGAACATTTTACTTTCCAGACTGCTCGATGAAGTTTTGGTACTGGCACATGATTTGAATAGGAGGATAGAACAATTACCTCTGCATCACCAGCGTGGCTAGCTTCCGCATCATCCTGATAATAATCATTGTCAATGAGGTGTATGAAAAAAGAACCAAGAGAATCGAATTCTACCTCTGAGTCCGGGTCATCAAGCTCTTCATCATTGGGCAAATCAGAGGGTTCGGCGGTTTTCTTTTTTGTTGGCTTCTTTATAGCCTTAGTCTTCCAGCGGGGTGCTCTTGCTAGTTTATCCTGGGGCTTGGCCGGTTTATCTTGTGATTTCCTCTTCTAGAACGGATCATCGCCCTGCGCAGATGGATAATAAATTATAAAGGAATAGTTAGGAAAGAACGGATTAATGTAAAAGTGAGGCAATTCTTACAGCTGGCG
This sequence comes from Triticum dicoccoides, assembly GCF_002162155.2. NCBI lineage: Eukaryota > Viridiplantae > Streptophyta > Magnoliopsida > Poales > Poaceae > Triticum > Triticum dicoccoides. The sequence continues at coordinate 194,550,532 of NC_041391.1, read as the reverse complement.
GTTTATTGGGAGTGTAGAAGGGACTAAGCCCTACTTGGCTGCAGACAGCTTCCGGTTCATTCAGTATTTTCTTAACAGCTTCAGTAACTTCATCCTCTGTTAACTGAATATCAATATGACGTTGAGGATCTTTTAAGTCTCCCGTGTACTCACACATTAAACCGGGGCACCGGCTTAAAGGCAGAACGCTCCAAGATATCCAGCGGCGGACGAAGTCAACACCTCTTAAACCGTTTGCCATGAAGGCTATGAGCTTTGAGAGTTGTGGTGCATAGATGGACCGTTCCTTAGCAGTCAACCTCTGAGGCAACGAATGAGTATTGCTGAGACGGTGAGGGCGGTAACCCGGCAGAGGATTTTCGCCAGTTGGAGATGTGTCTTTACAATAAAACCAAGTCTGATTCCAGTCCTTGGGATGGCTATGAAGCTTGGCCTGAGGGAAACTGACATCTCTCCTCTTTTGAATTGCCATCCCACCAAGCTCAATATTGGGATCGTCTATGAATTCTGTGCGATGGTTCAAATAAAAGAAATCTCTGAACAGTTCAACTGTGGTTTCTTCCTGAAGGTAGACCTCACAAAACACTTGGAAATCGCAAATATTGGACAGAGATTTTGGTCCAATATCTTGAGGGTGGAGTTGGAAGCAAGCAAGAGCATCACGAAAGAACTTTGATCCGGAAGGGATGAACCCTCGATTCAGATGATCAGTAGAAACAATCACTTCTCCATCCTGAGGCTCAGGAGGATTTTCTAAACTGGGGACCCTCCAGTGGATGGTTTCCTTGCTCACTAAAGCGCCAGTCACAACATAACAAGTCAGTTTCTCTTCAGTAACCCGGGAAGGGACCCAATTGTAAGCATAAAACATCTTGGCCATTTGAACAGGAAGCTAGAAAAGAGGACCAAGGTCGGTTTAAGGTCTGGATTGATGCAGACAATCCGGTTTAAAAGACAGGAAAAACAAATTAAATCCTACGAGCATGGTAACCCAGAGTCTTATATTAAGGATGAGTTGGCGGTTTAAAAGGAGGGCTAATGGTACCTGGCGGGTTACCATTTTCTAAAAAGTATAAACCGCCTACAATAGTGTGGAAGCTACAGATCTGAAAAATTTCCTAAGTGTTGTTCAAACAGATTTCACAAGATGGTGTTGTAATTTTGGATCTACCACAGTTCTAAAAAGGGGATAAATTTTAAACCTAAAGTCATGACAGCAGAGGAACACATATGCTCAGGTGGGATCTTATGCAGAAAAAGGTACCTTGTGTGATTGGAAAAGGATGCTAAATTACTATTGCCTCGCCTTTACTATCAGATTCAGATCAAATTATGTGATCTAAAAGAAGAAAACGAGGAATGGTGAAGAACCCAGATGAACGGAGGAAACCCTAATGCAGATTTGTTATATGAGAAGAGAAGTACTTACTGACGCTGCTGAACAGCGGAGGAGGCGTCGCATTTCTGTGGTCCGATCAGGTTGATGCAGCGGCTGTTGGCGGTGCGGAAGCGAAGGTCGACGGCGGCAGCTGCGCTCGAAGCTCTGACGTGGCGCGAGGAATACGATGAGGTTAAGGGGCACGAAGGGGAAAAGAAATAATGGCCATATTTATAAGGTGAAGGGATAAGTGATAGGCGCGGGAATCGAGGAACCAAAAAATGGATATCTGACACAGCTGTCGCTTCGGTTTTCGGAGGGTCATTAATGAAAAAGATATATTTACAGGTCTTTTTTAAACAGATGACATCATGGCGATTTTTTACAATCTTAGAAGATGATGTCACGGCAGTTTATCAAGTTCATATGGAGGAGACGTCATGGAGGTTTACAAGGATCATACGAGGATTTTCAAGGAGTTTTTTTCCTAAGTGTTGAAGATTTACTTGAACAGGTTCAAATCAATCTGGGGCCTAATGTTGGGGATATAACTACTGAGTATAAACCATCCAGGAGGGGCTAGGTTATGCTCATCCACATTGAAGCCCATGAAGACAAGGAATATGACGCTTTACTATTGAAGCGTAGAGGCCTAGGCCCCAGGGCGGATTAGGGCCCATAGTCATAAACCGTCATGAGATATGTAACTTGAGTTGTAAGTTAGGGAAAGGTAGAAACCGAGCCGGACACGTGTATGAGCCGGCCTCGGTATTCTGTAAACCGCCGGGTGTCAACCTGTGTATATAAAGGGATGACCCGGCGGCGGTTCAGGGACAAGAAACAACAACTTGATAGATAGTTAAAGCAGATTCGCTCCCTGCTCATCAAGACCCCATCAATTCCACCACAACTGGATCGTAGGCTTTTAACTTCACCGCAAGGGGCCGAACCAGTATAAACTCCACGTGTCCTTTGTCCAGTTTAACCACTTTAAGATAATCTTGTTGCGATGGCTCCAGTACTAAGTCCTCTCACAAGGACATCTGACGTGTTAATTCCACGACAGATAGGGATCCTCCTTTTTCACCCACGCCTTCTTCTTCCTTCGCTCATTCATTCTCGCACGCTCGAGCTCCAGCGCCCCAGTTCTCACCTTCTCCATACAACCATTCCAAACATGTCCGGAGCGCGAGGCAAGTGGAAGGCCTCCTCCGTCATGGAGAAGGACATTACGAAGCTCCGGGAGGCCGGATACTTGGCTGCAGACATCGTGCACCGGCTCCTAGACCCAGGGCAGATCATTCCGACTCTGCAACCCCACGAGAGGGTTGTGTTCCTCGCCCACTTCGTCTGCGGACTGGGATCCCCCCTCCACCCATTTGTCCAAGGGCTCATGTTTTACTATGGGTTAGATTTTCATGATCTGGCCCCTAATTTCATCCTCAACATCTCGGCGTTTATCGTCATGTGCGAGGCCTTCCTCCGCATCAAGCCGCACTTCGGTCTGTGGCTGAAGATCTTCAACGTGAAGCCGAAGATCGTGGTTGGCCAGCAAGCGAAGTGCGTAGGCGCTATGGTGGGCAAGATGCCTAACGTCACCTGGCTCGAGGGCTCCTATGTGGAGACCATAAAGGGGTGGCAGTCGGGGTGGTTCTACATCACCGAGCCGCGCGACGCCAACTGGGCGGCGGACCCCGAATTCCGATCTGGTATCCCCATGCGGCTCACCTCCTGGAAGAAGAAGGGCTTAGCCTGGGGTGCGCCCGCGGAGCTGACTGGACTCCAGAACTGCGTAAAAAATATGGTAAGCAAGAAGATCAAGCTTGTCAACATGGTCCAGGTCATGCTCTTTCACCGGATCCTCCCATGTCAAAGACGGGCATTCAACCTGTGGGAGTTCGATTCGGCCAAACACCAGACGTTGCTAGAGCTCTTCGACACGACGCACAAAGACATCTGGAAGGTGTTGTTCAAGGCCGCCAAAGTACCTCCTCCCACCACCGAGGACCATGGACTCCACGCAAAGTGCCACACCAATTCGGTAAGCACTCTATATTTCACCAGATGTGCCTTTCCTCAGTATATTCATGGGTGGAATCTAAGCCATCATACTAATTTAACAGGAATACATGGCGACAACGGAGCGGATCAACTATCCAGCTCTGTTGCCTGAAGATCCAGCAACTGATCTCCTGACGGAGATGCTGTTTCTGGTGCCCTATGAGGTGCCGAAGAAGAAGGCCAAGAAGAAGGCCACGAGGACCAGGAAAAGTATCCGGCGCAAGGTGGTGTCGGACTCTGTAAGTGCATCTAGTGCCACCCCTAGTTGGTTTTGGAGTATTGATGACAAACCTGGTTCAGGGACTAATGTGTTTGTGAGAATTGCAGGATAACACATGTAGTAGTCCCTCATTGATTCGGTTTACCTACCGGAGATGACCCCTAGAAATGTGTGAAGACATTGAAGACAATGGTGGTCTGTGAAGCTAATCATGCTGAATACTATGACATGAGAAGACAATATCTGAAGACTATGGAGCGCGAAGACTTAGTTCTTTTGTTGTTTCTCTTCTTCTTCGTTGAGTCATAGGAACCACCACACTGTTAAGTGGGGTCCAAGTGAACAAAGTCAGAGTGACTGAAGTGATGCTCAACCAAATCCTATGTCTTCAAGCAAAGACAATGAGGGCAAATCTTATCAAGAGTCGGATAAGTCAGCTTTACTTGTAGCCCAAGTCAAGCTGCCGCGTGTGTTTGAAATCTGACCGTTGCGACACGTGTCAGTTCCTTAGTGATCCAGGGTCATTTCGGACAATTCAGGTCGGGATGCCCAGTGGCTATAAATAGCCCACACCCTATACCATAAATTGGTGGCTGCTCAGAGTTAGATACGGCTTTTGTCGTTTGAGAGCAACCCACCTCCAAAGCCTTTGAGAGAGAGAATCCTTGTGAGGACAAAGCCCAAACCACCCAGAGCCCAAAGAGTGTTTGGCATCACTTAAGTCTTTCTGTCCGCATGATCTATAAACTTGTTTCACTTGAGGACTGTGAATCCTCCAGCCGGTTAGGCGTCATGTTCTGAGCATCCAAGAGTCATTGTGGATTGCAGGTGAACAAATTCTTTGAAGGTTTGGGAGTCTACCTTGAAGACTTACCAGAGTGATTGGGTGGGGACTGAGAGTCCTTAGCTCAAGGGGAAGAAGGTGAAGACGCGGTCCTCTGAGTTAAATCTCAGCCTCCCTAACCAGACGTACAGTTGTCACAGCAACTGGAACCGGTCGAACAAACCACTGTCTTCCTGAAGCTACTGGTTCTATCTCTCAATTCTATTTACTTATAGTTTGTCTTCATGAAGTCATTGCCTCCTTGCATAATTTGTTTGACTTCACTGTTTGACTACTTGTCTTGATTGGCTTCAAACTATCTTCCACCCTGATCTTTACTACCTAGCTGCTAATAGTCTTCGTGCTTTCACTTCATTGAATACTTGACTATGGCTTGTCTAGTGTAGTCTACCTACCGCTGCAATCGAATAGTGTTGTTTCTACTATTGGTGTTCGAATCTCTCATGTTTTGAAGACTTTCATAAATATCACCTATTCACGCCCCCCTCTAGTCGATAACTAGCCCTTTCAATTGGTATTAGAGCAAGCTACTCCCTTGTTCTGTGTGATTCAGTTTAACCACCTGGAGTTTTAGCTATGTAGACTGCAGGGATAATCAAAGTCTCCGCTGCGTGCCCCATCTTTGATGGCACTGAGTATTCCTACCGGAAGAATAGGATGCGCATGCATCTTGAAGCCATTGATGTCGATCTGTGGTATGTCGTCAAGAATGGCGTTCCCAAGACTGGTGAAGGTGTCACCCTTGCTGATGTCAAGAAGTTCATTCAACTGGACTTTACAGCCAAGAACATCATCTGTGGTCATCTGACCAAAGGGCAGTATGGCCATATGAGCGCTCTGGAAATGTCGAAGATAGTCTGAGACTAGCTCTCCAAAGTCAATGAAGGCGTCTCAACTCAGCAAGATCAACGAATCAGTACTCTCTGCAACCTCTTCAACCGCTTCAAAAGACACGACAATGAGAACGCCCAACTCACATTTGATCGCCTCACTGATATCACAAATGAGTTTCGAGCACTAGGTGCAACTGACATCACGAAGCATGAAATTGTGAGGACACTACTGAGATCTCTTGACAGCTCATTTGACACCTTAGCCCTGATGATACAAGAACTACCTGATTTCAAGACACTCGATCCGTCTGACATACTTGAGAGGCTCAACACACATGAGTACCAGCTATCTGAGAAACGAGATATCTATGGCCCCAACTATGGCCGAACTCGCGCTTTATAGGCAAAGGCTGCTACTTCCTCATCTGGAGAAGAATCTGACTGCAGTTCCGGTGATCCTGAAGATATTGGAAAGGAGCTTGCTATGCTTGTGAAGAAGTTCTAGAAATTCACTAGGAAGAAAAGCTTCAGAAAGTCTTCACGATCCATCTCAAGGGATGATGAAGCTCCCACCCATGACAGCAAGAAAAGAACCTGTCACAAGTGCAAGAAACCTGGCGACTACATCTCTGAATGTCCACAGTGGGACAATGAGAAGAAGAAGAAGAAGAGCAAAGAATATGATTCTGATGACAACAAGAAGAAGAAATCCTCAAAGTCTTCTTCCAAATCTTCCTCCAAGTCTTCATCACACAAGAAGAGCTCATCAGGCAAGGCACGTGCTTTTGTTGGCAAGGAAATGGATTCAGAGGAGGATGCTGCTTCGGAGGAGGTGGTGGAGTCTGAGGAGGAGTTCGACTCTGGTGTCGCAAGTCTGGCTCTAGCTACAGCTTACGTTGCCAAGTCCATCTTCAACACTGAAGACAATGGCTTCGTCACCAACGCTGATGACGAGAACGACTCGACTCCCACCTACTACTTCATGGGACGTGGTGCCAAGGTAAACTCTCGCGATGCTTACTTTCAAACATCAAGTGAAGATGACTCTGATGGTGAATCCAAACCTAGATACAAAAAACTAGCTAAAATTGCAACTGAACAACAGAAAGCTATGGAACATATTCAAAAACTGTTAGACAAAAGCGATGACCTATTGGACGCGGAAATGACTAAGACTCAGTCCTTAATTGAAGACATAAAAAATCTTCATGTTAAGAACCAGGAACTTGAAGGTCGTCATGAAACGCTCTCAACATCTCATGAAAATCTCTCCTGTGATTATCTTCAAAGGAAGCAGGAACTTGAGAAATTGAGATCGGATCATGAAGATCTTCAAAAGGAAAATGAGTCACTCTGTGCTCAACAGATCAGTTCCGCTCAGGAAGGATTTGAACCACCATGTCTAAGATGCATTGAGTGTGATAACGCTGTCTCTATTGTTGAATGTTCCACTGCAACTACTGTTGAGATATCTTCAACTGCTGATGTGGTAACTAACCCCTCTGTTGAGGATACCACTACTATTGCTGATGAGAATGCCAGGTTGAAGACACTGCTTGAGACAGGGATGTACAAAAGCCTCAAAGGGCATCAAACATTATGTGATGTCCTCAAAAACCAGATTCTGAACTGAAACCCTAGAAAAGAGGGTGTTGAGTTCGAAAGAAAAATGAATGTTGATGGGTCATACTGGAAGCCTGAGCAGTACCCCAAAAGCACCTGGGTTGCTGCAAAGGAACCTCTAGTAGATCCATCCACCTTATCTGGCTTCACTTGTGCTCACCCAATTATCATTGATGAATCCTTTGATGCAAACTATAAATTGTTTAAGAATCAGAATGGCGAAGTGTTTGCCAGGTATATTGGTACTAACTGCAGGAATGGGCCACCTATGAAGAAAATATGGGTACCCAAGAGTTGACTTGAGAATCTTCCCGTGAATGTCATCATGACACCACCCGTGAAGAAGACAAACCCCATACCAAAGGCTTCATATGTTCCAAAAGCTTCATACAGACCGAGGACTCATCTAAGTTACCCTAACGTCAATGTTTTGCAGGAAAATCATACTCAGACCCATGAATAAGAGCGTGTTTCATTAAACCGCTATGTTCATAGAACCAAGAACTTTTCTGCTTATTCATATGAGTATTATTCACCCCCTGCAAGGCTATTTACTAGGGCTCTGATGCCAAAATTCTCAGATGCTGCACTTAGACTCATTGCTTCTTAGCCACCCCTGAAGATGTGGGTGGTTAGGAAAACTTAACTCTCTTTTGCAGCAAAGGTCTCCAGCCGGAAGTCAAAAGCATCCAAAGCTAATGCTGGAGACCTTAGAAATCTTGTTGGGCGCAAGATAAAATGCCCAAATGGTCTTACTATGTATTTCACTCCAGACTTCCTTGACACTCATCCTATCTATCCTAACCAAGACCTGAATTTCCATGTTCCACTTGTTCGTCAAAAGTTTCTTCTTCACAACTCGCTTGGTGAAGCCTATGCCCCAAACTGCAATGTAGGCTACGACACCTCGTGCTTCAGAATGGATTATGGACAGTGGATGCACTAATCACATGACTAGCGATCAAAGTCTTCTGATGGATTCAACACTACGTCCATCAGTCAAAAGCCACATCACATTTGCTGACACTAGTAAAAGCAAGGTATTGGGTCTAGGTAGAGTTGCAATATCAAGGGATCAGCACATGGATAAAGTGATGATTATTGAATCCCTTGGTTTCAACTTAATGTCTGTCTCAATGCTTTGTGACTTAAACATGATTGTGCTATTTGGAAAATATCGCTGCCTTGTACTGATGGAGTCTGACAAGTCTCTAGTGTTTGAAGGGTATCGAAAAGACGATCTGTATATGGTAGATTTCTCAGCAGGACCACAGATGGCCATATGTCTTCTAGCAAAAGCTTCAGAATGCTGGCTTTGGCATCGAAGGCTAGGGAATGCTGGCATGAGGAACTTGCACACTCTCGCGAAGAAGAAGCATGTTGTGGGCACTGAAGGCGTCTAGTTCAAGAAGGACCATCTGTGTGGTGCCTGCGAAGCTCGGAAGATGACAAGAGCCAAGCATCCCTCGAAGACAATCATGACTACATCTCAACCCTTCGAACTGCTGCACATGGACTTATTTGGCCCTACTCACTACTCTACTCTCAATGCTACTGCTTGCCTCTATGGCTTCGTCATTGTTGATGATTACTCTCGATATACTTGGGTGCATATAATCCTCTACAAGACTGAAGTGCAGGATGTCTTCAGATGCTTTGCCAACCGTGCCATCAGGAACTATGGCATCAAGATCAAGCACCTCAGAAGCGACAACGGCACGGAGTTCAAGAACACCATCCTCAACCTGTACTTGGATACCATGGGTATCACTCATGAGTTCTCTGCTCCTTACACACCTCAGCAGAATGGCATTGCGGAGCGCAAGAACAGAATTCTTGTTGAGATGGCCCGAACGATGCTTGATGAGTACAAGACTCCACGGAAATTCTGGCCTTAAGCCATTGACAATGCAAGCCACATCATCAACCGTGTTTATCTTCACAAGCTTCTGAAGAAGACCTCCTATGAGCTCCTAACCAGTAATAAGCCAAACGTAAGTTATCTCGGAGTATTTGGTGCTAAGTGCTGGATGAAGGATCCACATCACACTTCCAAATTTGTACCGAAAGCACATGTATGCTTGGTTACGGAAAGGATTCACACTCCTACAGAGTCTTCAACCTCTTTCACTATAAAGTGGTTGAAACTGTGGATGTGCGGTTCGATGAGACTAACGGCTCGCAAAGAGAGCACCAGGCAAATGTGCTAGATGAATTATCCCCTAGCGAGTCAATCGAGCAAATGGGAACTGGAGAAATCATACCCTCTGAGAATCAGACTGAAGAAGAACTGATCGTTTCTGCATCCACTCAACCTGAAGACAATGCTCAACCTGAAGATAATCCTCCAAATGATGACATTGATCAGAATGAGCAAAATCTTCGTCCTGCTCATCCTCGTGTTGCAAATGAAGTGCAGATTGAGAAGATGATCACTAGCCTCAATGCACCTGGTCCACTCACTCGTTCAAGAGCCACACAAAGATCAACACAACTCACCAATTTCTGTGGACATTTTGCATTCGTCTCAATCTCAGAACCCAAGAAATTCACCGAAGCCTTCATGGAACCTGAATGGATTCAAGCTATGCAAGAAGAGCTTTAACAGTTTGAGTTGAATAATGTGTGGGAACTGGTCAAGGGTCCTGATCCTTGGAAGCACAATATCATTGGCACCAAATGGATATATCGCAACAAGCAATATGAGCATGGTCAAGTGGTCAGAAACAAAGCTCGTCTCGTTGCACAAGGCTACACTCAAGTGGAAGGAATTGACTTCGATGAAACATTTGCTCCGATGGCAAGGCTTGAAGCCATTCGCATACTGCTTGCCTACGCAAATCATCACAACATCCTTCTGTATCAAATGGATGTGAAGAGTGCTTTTCTCAATGGAAAGATAGAAGAAGAAGTATATGTTGCACAACCTCCTGGCTTTGAAGATCCAAAAAAATCCTGATATGGTATACAATCTCAACAAGGCACTGCATGGCCTCAAACAAGCCCCATGTGCTTCGTATGACACACTCAAAGACTTCCTGAAGAGCAAAGGCTTCAAACCTGGTTCATTAGATCCTACTCTCTTCACGAAGACATATGAATAACTATTTGTGTGCCAAATCTATGTGGATGACATTATCTTCAGCTACACCAACAAGAAATATAGTGATGAGTTTGGTCACATGATGCAAGAGCAATATCAGATGTCCATGATGGGTGAACTGAAGTTCTTTCTAGATCTCCAAATTCGTCAACAACGCAATGGTATCTTCATATCTCAAGAAAAATATCTCAAAGATTTCCTTAAGAAGTTTGGAATGCAAGACTGCAAAGGATACACGACGCCAATGCCAACGAAAAGTCATCTAGGTCCCGATGACAATGGTAAAGAGTTCGACCAAAAGGTATACCGCTCCATGATTGGCTCTTTACTTTACTTATGTGCATCTAGGCCAGATATAATGCTTAGTGTTTGCATGTGTGCCCGATTCCAAGCGGCACTAAAGGAATCGCATCACTTAGCTATGAAGCGAATTCTTTGATATTTGGCTTACACCACAACACTAGGATTATGGTATCCAAAGGGCTCAGAGTTTGATCTAGTTGGATTCTCAGATGCTAATTATGCTGGTGACAAGGTTGATCGCAAGTCCACATCAGGCACATGTCACTTTCTGGGATGATCACTTGTCTGTTGGTCTTCAAAGAAGCAGAACTGTGTATCTCTCTCCACTACTGAATCCGAATACATTGCTACTGGATCTTGTTGTGCTCAGCTTCTCTGGATGAATCAAACTCTCAAGGATGATGGTATACACCTGAAGAATGTGCCTCTCTACTGCGATAATGAGAGTGCCATCAAGATTGCCAACCACCCAGTTCAGCACTCGAAGACAAAGCACATTGAGATTCGTCATCACTTTCTCAGAGATCACGTTATGAAGGAAGATATTGATATCATTCATGTCAACACTGAAGAGCAATTGGCTGATATCTTCACAAAGCCCTTGGATGAGAAAAGGTTTTGCAAGTTGCGGTGTGAGCTAAATATCTTGGAATCCTCAAATGTCCTGTGAATGGGACACACATCCTAACACTTATGCATTTTGATGACTTAGATGTGCAACACACAAAGTAACGTATATCTTCAATCAATGAAGACACACACTGTAAGTGTGAATACATTAATGCAGAATTTGACTTCGGAGCGCCACGATAATTGTGCACCGTGTCTGGGTCTAATACTTCCTATACGATGGGTAACGCCACCACCAAACTTTTGTTTGAAGTGTTTCTCTTGGCGTTATGTTTTCAAAGTCTTCATAATTGATTTATCTTCATCCCTGACTTATTTTCAAGTTTATCTTCATGTGGTTGATTTGGCCTTATACTAGCAGTATATTTATGTTCTGTCCTCTACAACATTCACTTATAGCTATAGTTTTCCGCTGAATCTTTTGATCTAAGTGAATGTGATCGGACCGTAACCTATCTATGATTCTACCTCAACTCTACCTGTCCAAATCATATGCATTCTACTGAAAACTGTCGATTGTCTTCACTGAACCTAGTCAGCTGAAGTCAATCTGACAAACATTTATGTCTGTTTTAAATGCTCTATCTTTATTATCGGAAATCCGAAGAATTTGGAATGACCGCCCCGACAATCCAGGCGTGCGTGGGAACATGGAACAAATACCAAGGAGTTGCATGCTCGCCACATGTTCTTCAAATGCGAATCGCCAGGGGCACCTGCGTAATTACATTGTGCTGTCCCTTTCCTTATAAATACACATCCCATCACGGTCAAAAATTCTTCTTCCACCTCGACACCTCACGCAAACCCTAAAACCACCGCTAGCTCTCGACGATGCCGGCGACGAAGCGCTTAGCTGCCGCGACTTCTCCGACGCCGTCCTCACACCGGCCGCGGATCTCATCTTCTCCGCCGCCGCCGTAGCTATCTCTCGTCGCCAACTTAGGGCACGAGAGATTGAACTGCTTGGCCTCAACTCCCCTCCTTCTAGCAGTTCTTCTTGTGGTAATTAAAACTCACTTTTTCCGTCTTTTTGATTTGATAGATTCATCCTTCCTTACCAAAAGTAGTTTCTACATCTCCAAAGTTGAATCTGTCTCTTTCTGCATCTCATACTGTGCCTAGTCTGTTCACTTATGCTTGACAACGAGTTAGATTCCTGACTTGTACTTATTCTTGGATTCGTACAAATCTGGAACCAACTCTCATCAAATAAGTGAATGTCTTCGCGATATGAGGTCAATGTCTTCAAACTGATTTATCTTCAAAATCTTCTGAGAATGCATATGACCTCTCCCCTTCCCTCGCACCTCTAATGCTGTCACAGGTACATGTCCGTGGGAGAATCCCTTGGTTCTCATAGTCTGCATTCATTTGCAGAGTTCTTATAGAATCATATAAATTCTCCTGAAGAAAGTTCTTGCCTGACCAGCCGTAAGAAGCCTTTGCAAGTTCTGAAGCCTTTCAGGTTAAGCTTCATGGCTACTGAGAAACTAGCAAGAAAAGGGTGGCAGAATGCATCGTCGGAACACTTCGAAGGATTTTCCTCCAGATTTGCATGAGTTGTACAAAACAGACCCAGAGGAAACCTATATTGGACGCAAGAATCGCATCCAATGGATTCGAAGATATTGGGCTGAGGAATGGTTCAAGTACCATTTTGTCACTGAAGAATATGCTGAGAAGAATGCCATCAAGCGACCCTGGGGAGATATACTGTACAAGAATCTTCAACCCATGTCCTAGACTGAAGCCATTGAGCAAGGCTTCTATCTGTGCATGGTTCGCGGACCGCAACCAAAGGATGCTGACCCCTCTTCTCTGTTGTGGTGTCGTGAAGACAATCTATTCAAGCGCAACTACCAGTTCGCCAAAGATTCTGCTGTGAAGAACAAGAAGCCATTCGGACTTGACTTCAATCCGTCCTCTCCATGGGAAGATGGCACCCGTGAAGCCAATGAAAACATGATTGGACCCTTCTACAACTTCAATAGGCCTCTCGCGCACATCGCCGTTCAAGGTGCGAATGTGGATCATACTGATGATGATGCTGACACCGATGATGCACCAGCTCCTCCTCCTAAGCCGCAGAAGCAGAAGAAAGCTAAGGCTTCCAAACCAACTGCTACACCAAAAGCTTGTCGAGTGAAGCCATTGGCAACTGACCCTCCTGCTATAAGTAATACCTTTAAAGATCAATCTTGTGTCTCCAAACGGACCGAGAAGCCTCAGAAGAGAACTGTTCATAGGACAAGTCAAGCACTAACACCAGCTGCCGTTCTAAGGAACGAATCTGAAGCTATTGATCTGTCCTCTGATGACAGGTTTGGTGAGGATGCTCTTGAACAGCTAATAAAGAGCAAGCAAGAGGCGGAGATCTTCAATGATCTGCCCCTCTTCAACATAACAATCCCGGACAACTTCATTGATGAATGGTTTGACAACCCAGATCTCAGCTTTGATGATCTTGAGCTTCCGATTGGCATCAGCGTCGCCTTCTAAGGCGCCATTGCTCCTGAGCTGGCTCTGGCTCAAAAGATTGTCGAACTCAAAAACAAAATTGATGTTCAGAAGTTCAAACTGATGTTGAATGACCTCCAAGAGGCATTTCGCAAGAAGCAAGAAGAAGCCAAGGGCTCAAGAGAACGCATGAAAAATCTTGCTGCCAAGTGTGTTCAAGCTTACAATGAAGCTGAAAAGCGCAAGTCTCTTGGGCGTCCAGCCATTGACCCCAAGATGGCTGCCAAGAAGAAGTCTGCTGTGGCCCCAACTGAAGCTCCACGGCGGGAAGAACCTCGCATTGTCTTCCCTGCCAGCATGACAGGCTCGAAGCCTAAGGTCCCCAGAGCAGCTTTAGAACAGAAGAAAGCCAAGACAGCTGAAGCCGAAGCCAGAAAATGTAAAACCAAGAACACCAGTGATGATGCACCACCCCCCAAGAAGAGGACGACCAAGAAGAGAGATCGGTCTTCTCCCAAAGAGCCCCTGGTTGTCGATCCCATTGCCTTTGCTCCCCCTCCATCTGAAAATCAAGAGTGTCAGTTGATTGTTCATGAGCCTGCTTCCATAGAGGCTCCTGAAGCTCAAGAAGTTCCAGTCGTTGACCCCATCGCGACTAAAGACATTGGTCCTCAAGACAATGTAGAAGATGATGAAGTCCTTCCTCAGATCCAGCGCCCCACAGTATCATCGCCTGTTCACACGAACAACGAACCCATCAGTATTGGTCGTCCTTTGATGCCAATCACACAGGATGACTCATGGGCTCATCGCCCCCAACCAGCTACTCCAGTTCAAGACTCACCAAGTACACCCCGTCCTTCACCAACACAAGGTACTATTCCAATTGTCAATGATGACAATTACAAGGAGACCACACCATCACCGAAAGCATCGCTCGTGTTTCAACGGCTTTGCAAAGGCCAGAGGCCATCGGTCTCCATGACAAACATCACAGAAGAGGATGCCCACCAGTCCAGCTCAGTGCCACGTCAAGTGTTCCCTGAAGACAATCCTTTTGTAACGGTTCCTGTGTCCGAAGCTAATGCTTCTGAAGAGATTCTGGCTACAGCAGCCGATGAAAGACAAGAAGAACGTATTGCCACACCCCCCACCAATCAAGCAGAAAATGTTCTCGAGGAGGATGTGTCCATGCCCGACCCTCCAGCTAATCAAGTGGAGGTTGAGAATACTGAGGCGGCCACCAACAACGCCACTGAAGCCAATGACGTTGTCATGATTGAAGCCAGTGGCGCCTCAAGTTAACACTGTGAATGAAGCCAATGCTGCACCTGCAACCAATGTGCAGCCAGACGCCTCTGCTAATGCCTCTGCCCTATACCGCCACCAAGGCCACACACCATTGAGCTTGCATTCTATCAAGACGAACTTGTTCCTGTCAGATGGCCCATTCTGATTCCTCCGCCTGCTCCTGGTCCCCAGTTTGATTATCATGTGGAGCACATGCCTCAGGTTCAGAAGCCAAAGCCCAGGTTCCCAAGGTTTCCAGTTACTGCATCTGCACCAGGATCGTTCAATGTAAATGGATTCATTGCACACAACACCTTCTTTGACAGTGCCAAGAACCCATACTCCAAGCCAAGAATATCATCTGATAGGTTCTGGAGTTATCAGCAATGCAGCTATTACTCTTGTGTTTTGTACAACCAAGAGCACATATTTCCTATATGCATCTGGATTCTGAAGTTATTGCTGGCCTGCCATGCCTAGAAGAAGCACTTGACTACTTTCGAGATGCAGGCCTGCTGCAGTTTGTCATTGATAAGGAGCACTGTAATGAAGAGCTTCTGGTCCAGTTTTATGCCACTCTCCACATTCGAGGCTACAACAGGGATCCAAAGACATGGGTCCTTGAGTGGATGACAGGAAATGTCCATCATGAAGCCAAAGCCTTTGACCTCATTGAGCTTACCATCCTTTCTGCTCCAGGTGAACTCTATGGACCTGGTTGTCAGCTTCACCGCAATGCAGTAGAAAGCATCTTTCAGAAGCCAGAGCCCAACATGAGCCAAATGTTGAGCATGATGAAGCCACTGCCGCTTGACGCTGAATATCCAAAGGAATTCCTTGTTGAAGACCTAGAGTATCTGCCCCGCACCATGTATCATATCATAAGGCGAACTTTATGGCCCATCAAAGGGCATTCCTCCTCTACAAGGCTTGAAGGTGCAATGAAGACATTGGTCTTCTACATTCTGAATGGCAAAAGCTTCAATGCTCAGGACTTCTTCATTAGACAGTTTGCTGCTTCTGGCTCTGACATCTTTGGTCTGGAATTTTATGCTCCTTGGGTTATGCGTCTGATCAAGCTTCACTCTGCTATTAACTATCAGCCGTCTGCACGCAATCATCTTATATTCCTGCCAGATGTTGATATGTCAGTCGAAGCCATCTACTAGGAGCCTGCCAAGGAGGCAATATATCTTCACAATATCGATCATCAGAGCTTCTCTCAAGATGTTGAAGGTGTTCAGGCTGCTTCTCGTGTCTATCCATTGGCTGGCAACACTCGCCGTGCATGTACTGAAGCCACAGAAAGCACCATTGCTCCAAGGACTCGCAAGCGATCCCGTGTGCTCAATGACCGAGAGCTTCTTGTGGCACTGCATCAGAAACAAGACAAGCATCATTTCTGGCTCAAACGACAAATGCAAAGCCTCTTGGTGGATGTAAATCGCATTCGCAATCTTGCCACCAAGAACGCCTTTGTCGCT
This sequence comes from Triticum dicoccoides, assembly GCF_002162155.2. Lineage (NCBI taxonomy): Eukaryota > Viridiplantae > Streptophyta > Magnoliopsida > Poales > Poaceae > Triticum > Triticum dicoccoides. Next base: position 194,534,303 of record NC_041391.1, on the reverse strand, counting down.
CATGAAACCTGTCGGAGAACTTGGAAGAGTTTGACATTGCTAAGTGCTGAAGCTGATCTCCAAGATGATGGCTTCACTAAAAGATTCAAGTTTGACTCCACTCCTCCAAGGAATGTTGTTCTACGTCGAACCCCATCTGTTGAAGACTCAGAGTACTCTTTGTCTGCAGCCACTGTTCATGCTAGAGTTATTGATGAATCCGATGATGCTACTTCACCACCTCCAACATCAGCGCGTCTCGAAACTGCACCAAGATCTTCTGCACCACCAAACCTCAACGACGACCCTGCTACTTCCCCTACTCCTCATGGGAATGAGTAGAGACTATGTCTTCAAACCTTTTTGGTCCTTACCGACAAAAGGGGGAGAAGCATATGTTGATAGTCTTCAAGCGGGTCCATATGGGTGGTTGCTATACTTTTGCCTAGTGTTTACAACTCTCGTTTTGATACATTTGGTTCTTTGAGTTGTAACACTTAAACTTGATGGTTGTCTACTACTTTTTACAGCTATTCTGTGATGCGACGATAAATTCCGCATGAGAGATGATAAATCCCGCCTGAAGTCATTTCATAGACATCCATCTTTCATTATGCATGTCATTATTCCTGTATATCTTTTCATGCATGATGTATTGTCTTCATATGGTGTGAAGGATCTCCACAAGTACAACCTGCCATGTGCATTTGCATTCCAACGCAAAACATTATATACACATCTTCAGGGGGAGCCTTTTGCCACTTATGAAGACAATGCCTCAATCCTTTACAATTTCACATACTTTTATCCCCGTTGAAATCTTCAACCAGTTTGTCATCAATAACCAAAAAGGGGGAGATTGTAAGTGCATCTAGTGCCACCCCTAGTTCGTTTTGGAGTATTGACGACAAACCTGGTTGAGGGACTAATGTGTTTGTGAGAATTGCAGGAAAACACAGGTAGTAGTCCCTCATTGATTCGGTTTACCTACCGGAGATGACCCCTAAAAATGTGTGAAGACATTGAAGACAATGGTGGTCTGTGAAGCTAATCACGCTGAAGACTATGATATGAGAAGACAATGTCTGAAGACTATGGAGCGCGAAGACTTAGTTGTTTCGTTGTTTCTCTTCTTCTTTGTTGAGTCATAGGAACCACTTCACTGTTAAGTGGGGTCCAAGTGAACAAAGTCAGAGTGACTGAAGTGATGCTCAACCAAATCCTATGTCTTCAAGTGAAGACAATGAGAGCAAATCTTATCCAGAGTTGGATAAGTTAGCTTTACTTGTAGCCCAAGACAAGCTGCCGCGTGTGTTTGAAATCTGACCGTTGCGACATGTGTCAGTTCCTTAGTGACCCAGGGTCATTTCGGAAAAATCAGGTCGGGTTGCCCAGTGGCTATAAATAGCCCACCCCTACACCATAAATTGGTGGTTGCTCAAAGTTAGATACAGCTTTTGTCGTTTGAGAGCAACCCACCTCCGAAGCCTTTGAAAGAGAGAATCCTTGCGAGGACAAAGCCCAAACCACCCAGAGCCCAAAGAGTGTTTGGCATCACTTAAGTCTTTTTGTCCGCGTGATCTGAAGACTTATTTCACTTGAGGACTGTGAATCCTCCAGCCGGTTAGGCGTCATGTTCTAAGCATCCAAGAGTCATTGTGGATTGCCGGTGAACAAAGTCTGTGAAGGTTTGGGAGTCTACCTTGAAGACTTACCAGAGTGATTGGGCGGGGACTGAGAGTCCTTAGCTCAAGGGGAAGAAGGTGAAGACGCAGTCTTCTGAGTTAAATCTCAGCCTCCCTAACAAGACGTATGGTTGTCACAGCAACTGGAACTGGACGAACAAACCACTATCTTCCTGAAGCTACTGGTTCTATCTCTCACTTATCATTACTTATAGTTTGCCTTCATGAAGTTACTGCCTGCTTGCATAATCTGTTTGACTTCACTATTTGACTACTTGTCTTGATTGGATTCATACTATCTTCCACCCTGCTCTTTACTACCTAGCTGCTAATATTCTTCATGCTTTCACTTCATTGAATAGTTGACTATGGCTTGTCTAGTGTAGTCTACCTTCCGCAGCATTCGAATAGTGTTGTTTCTACTGTTGGTCTTTGAAACTCTCATGTTTTGAAGACTTTCATAAAAATCTCCTATCCACCCCCCCTCTAGTCAATAACTAGCCCTTTCAGACTCATCGTCCGAAGACACCGAGGCGCACTCCTCCAACGACAATGAGGAGGAGGAAGAGGAAAACCCTCTTCCCGAAACCGAGGGGGAGAAGAAAAGGAAGGCTGCCCCTTCCCGGGAGGCCGAAGGGTCCAAGAAGGGAAGGAACATCCCTCTGGACCATTCCACCACAGCCGCCTATAGCGACGAGGAGTGGCTACCCAGGGACAAGCCCCTGGCGAAGTCGAAAGTATCCGAATACAATAATACTTCTGGCATGTTTAGCTTTATGGCTTCTTTATCATGTCAAAATATATTTGTGCAGTCCGTCCAAAGCCCACATCGACTTATCCTCCTCGGATGGGTCCTTGAACTCATCGTAGATGAACAACTATTCGATCCCGATGGCCTCCACTCCCGGCCCGCGGATGACACCCAGGTGTTATCTCGGAGGATACCGGGCCAGGGAGAGATAGTTCTGGAGGTGCCTTAGGGTGAAACCCCCGATGTCGGGCTCATGGGGGGGAAGGTCCCCATGGATTCTGATGAGGGGGGTCGCAGCAAGCTTGGCCCCCAGAGGGATACTACGCTGGAACCTCTAGTGGTTCCGGATTTAGGCAGGCAGCCCCTCACCAAGGGGGGCGACCCGCCTGTGCCGATGAACTCTGTCCATCCAGAGGCATCGGATAACTTGGTGGAAGCGCTTCAGAGCGCTTCCCTTGATGAAGGACACTATACTCTTATGAGTACGGTGATTGCGAAGGTTCGGTCCGCCAAAAGCGGATTGACCGAAGCCTGCGCCAGCCTCCTGATAGGCTTTGAGGTAAGTAATTCAAATTATGAGAAAGTGTCACAGTATAGACAGTAGCCCCTAATGCTCTGTTTGGTGTTCGAAAAGAAAGGCCGAACAGAGGATCAAATATTATTCCCAGGAGTCTAATCAAATTGTGTCTACATGAATGAGCAGGCGTTGCTGCTGGCCGCCGTTGCCGCCACTGTGGAGGTCTCCAGACTGAGGCAGAACCTGGGGCGGGCCGAAGAAGAGCTCGGCCTCATGAAGAGGCAGCTCGAGGAGAACAAAGGTAAGTGATACCCCGTCTGAATGTTATATAAAGAAAAAAATCATTGATGCTAATAGAATCATGATGAATTTTAATAGGGGCCACGACCAAAGTGGCGGCCCTTAAGAAGGTGTTGTCCGAGGCCGAAGGCAAAGCGGCCAGGGAGTGCACCGAGCGTGAAAAACAAGAGGCTCGAGTTGATGAGGTCCAACAAGAGCTCCAGGATTTCGTCAAAAAATTCGAGTCCTTGGAGCGTGACTCCAAGATGCAAGAGTCGGAGCTTGCGAAGGCCCATCAGAGCACGCTAGATGCCAAGGCCGAATCCTAGAAGGCCCTCCGGGAAATTGAGGCAGCCAAGAAGATAGATGCGGGTAAGGCTTTCATTATGCAAAGCAAGCATGTGAAGGAGACTTTCCTTTTACTTACCCGAATTCGGAGCTCTCCAGGAGCATTCGCAGATTTGCCGCGCAGCATCTCTGATGCCGCAGAGTTCTACCGGGCTGAGGAAGGGAGCTTGACGGATAAGCTGTTTTGGTCCCAGTATATTGGGGGTGAACATCCGATGCCTTTGAGCGACCAGCTGAAGCAACTGGTCGAACTTCACAAGGCGGCCGAACTGGCCGTGAAGGACTTCATAGTCCGGATGTGGCCTGGCGAGCCCCTGCCCAGTAGCTACTTTGGCCTTGTCAAGCGGATGGTAAATGCCTGTCCGCGGCTTGAAGTCGTTAAGCGGTCTATCTGCATTGAGGGTGCACGCAGGGCCTTGGCCCGTGCGAAAGTGCACTGGGGGAAGATGGATGCCAAGAAGCTGGTGACAGAGTGGCCGCCGAAGGGCAAGGAGCATCGCCACCCCCAACAGTACTATGACAATGTCATTAAGAGCACCCGCCTTGTGGCGGATGAATGTACTAAGGATGTAATATTCGAATGAATGTACTCGTGTCATCCTATAATATGAAAACCAGTTCATGTGCGCTATATGGCGCTTGTTAAATTAAAATATTACCTTCTGTGTGGCCGTTTATAAAATCTTGAGAGTTGGCCAGTCGTCGGCTTCTGCGCCCATGTAACTAGTACTGGGGTGTTCGGGATAAGTATAAACACTCTTTATACAAATTTTGAGTCCTTTTAAGGAGGTGCTTAGCGCCGCGAACAAGGCGATCGGACTATATGGCTTTATCGGTCTTAGATGGTCATAGAAGTCTACAATTTGAAATTTTGGTGAAGCCCCTAGTATCCGGAAGGCCGGACTCGGGGCACGATACATGCCTAAATCGGACGAGGCCGATTCCTCGCCTGAAGCGGAAAAAATCTTTAGGGATTTGAGATCTCTCGAACAGCAACCAGCTCTCGCCTTATCATGACAATCAGTTTTCGGCCTTCTCTACTGAGGTGCTCATCTGGAAGAACCGGGACACAATCGTAGTAGTTCTCCCTGCGCTACCTTAGCCGATATAGCGGAACGTAAGGTACCAAAACATAGGAGCCGGGCAAACCCAAATATTGACTCAAGACATGATTCGGAGCTGATGCATATAGTGCTATAAGTTCGGGGTGCCGCACTGTCAAAAGTGTTCAGACTTTTCTTGCCAGGTTATGGGGTACACTGAAGCCCCTGGCAAACTGGTCGTGGCAAAATGCACGGGTATAATAAATAAGCAGTAAAGGAAAGGGGTAAATAAACGTAATAGCAAGCTGACGTTGTACACTATTTTCCCTTGTTATTCAAATGATACATCAAAGTGTACATATACAAGTAGTGTGATAAGCAAAATAGGAATGTTTGACACATCCTGACCAGGGGCGGGTTGTATGCGGGTATGTAAAACCAGGCATAACGATCGTTATCAGAGACCACCTGAGGATTCCCTTGGACGCCCCAGCTTCTTTTATTCTTGGTGTGTCTGTCATGCTATGTGTCTGATAGTCTGCCTATCGGGGGAGCCTCCCGAAGATGAGGACCTAAAAGAAAAAAGGGGGTGCAAAGGTGCGTGGGTCTTAGGGCGGTCGAACCGCATTATGGACCGTGTCATAGTCGCGCCTCCGCCTATGCCCATGGTATTTTAAATGCGTAATTATGTACGCGCGGCACAAATTTTGCCGCTTGTCTGGGACTAGGACGGAGGCCGAATTGCTAGTCGAGCTCTGAACATGCTGGATGATCCTGTTGCGTGGTAATCGGGGCTCGCTTGACGGTGTCCGGGTTCTTTATCGCCAAATGGGTTGTTTGCCTAAGAAGGCTATTTTGTACTTCTGCCGCGAGGGCCGCCATGTGCTCCTCCATTCGGAGCGAGCGCTTTGTATTTCCATTAACTATTATAACCCCGCGAGGTCCTAGCATATTAAGCTTGAGGTATGCATAATGCGGTACCGCATTGAATTTGGCGAATGTGGTTCGTCCGAGCAGTGCATGATAGCCACTGCGGAAGGGGACGATGTTGAAGATTAACTCTTCACTTCGGAAATTGTCCGGAGATCCGAACACCACTTCCAGTATGATTGAGCCCGTGCAACTGGTCTCCACACCGGGTATGACACCCTTGAAGGTGGTTTTTGTGGGCTTGATCCTTGAGGGGTCGATGCCCATTTTGCGCACTGTATCCTGATAGAGCAGGTTCAGGCTACTGCCACCGTCCATGAGGACTCGTGCGAGATGGAATCCGTCGATGATGGGGTCAAGGATCAATGCAGCTGAACCGCCATGACGGATACTGGTATGATGGTCCCTGCGATCGAAAGTGATCGCATAAGAGGACCATGGGTTGAACTTTGGGGCGACTGGCTCCATCACATAGACGTCCCTTAGTGCACGCTTTCATTCCCGCTTGGGAATATGGGTTGCATATCATATTTACTATTTTCACCTAGGGAGAGAATTTCTTCTGTCCTCCTGTGTTCGACGGCCGGGGCTCCTCGTCGTCGTTCCTACGCAGCCCCTTTTCCTTGTTTTCGGCATTCAACTTGCCAACCTATTTAAACACCCAACATTCCCTGTTGGTGTGGTTGGCAGGTTTATCAGGGGTGCCATGAATTTGACATGAGCGATCGAGTATGCGGTCCAGATTGGACGAGCTCCGACTATTTCTTTTGAATAGCTTTTTTTGTTGTCCGGATTTAAAGCCTCTGAATCCGGCATTAACTGTCGTGTCTTCTGTGTTGTCGCCATTGTTGTGATGCTTATGTCTATTTTGTCGTGGCTTGCCATTTCTATCCCTGGCGTCTGAATCGCCTGAGTTTTTTGGTGTAATGTTGCTACGAGCCAGCCAGCTATCCTCGCCCACGCAAAAGCGGGTCATGAGTGTCGTGAGGTCTGCCATGGACTTTGGCTTCTCTTGGCCGAGGTGTCGGGCGAGCCATTCGTCATGGATGTTATGCTTGAAGGCTGCTAAGGCTGCGGCATCCGGACAGTCGACACTTTGGTTCTTTTTAGTTAGGAACCGACTCCAGAATTTCCTGGCTGACTCTCCGGGCTGTTGGGTTATGTGACTTAAGTCGTCAGCATCTGGTGGTCGCACATAAGTGCCCTGGAAGATGTCTAGGAATGCGTCTTCCAGGTCCTCCCAACTGCCAATGGAGCTTGCAGGCAGGCTATTCGGCCAATGCCGAGCCGGTCCTTTGAGCTTAAGTGGTAGATACTTTATGGCATGTAAGTCATCACCGCGGGCCATGTGAATGTGGAGGAGAAAATCTTCAATCATACTGTGGGGTCTATTGTGCCATCATATGATTCGATGTTTACGGGTTTAAACCCTTCTAGGAATTCATGATCCATAACTTCATCAGTGAAGCATAGGGGGTGTGCGGCGCCTCTATGCCGGGCTACATCCCGACATAGTTCAAATGAATATGGTATGTTGTATTCGGCCTGGCCGGACTTTTGTTTTATTGTATTCGGCGTGACGGTCATCGTCACGTCTTGTGGCGCGCCCCCGTGATCCGTAGATCGATCTTGACTGTCCTGCTTTGTTTTCCAATACATCTCGCAGGTCCTTCGTGTAGCCCCGGGCCTTAGTATTATCGTTTGATTGGCGACGGGGTGCGGTCTGGACTTCGGGCTGGTACGCCGCTGTGTCGCGGCCATGGGGTGGCCGGTCAGCCGCATCATGTGCTGGTAGCATGGGCTAGAAAGCCTCCTCCTCGAGTTGAGGTAGCAACCTGCGCTTTGGGTAACTTTTACTAGGGCGCTCGGGTCCGTATTCCTCGGCGGCCAGGACCTTGGTCCATCTATCAGTTAGCAGATCTTGATCAGCTTGAAGCTATTGCTGCTTTTTCGTCAGGATTTTTTGCAGTGGCTATAAGCCGGCGCTTGAAGCGCTCCTGCTCGACGGGATCCTCAGGCACGATGAATTCTTCATCGCCAAGGCTCACTGATGTAATTATCATCCTCTGATTCTCCATCTATCGCCTGTTCCTTAGGGCTAGCTTGCCCATCCTCTTGCTCGGCCTGCTTGAAGCCTGGCTGGGCAGGATTGTTTTCGTCTTCGACACCATCCGGATTGTTATTTGTGTCGGTATCACTATTTTTCCTATGGCAGGGCCTGGAGTGGCACCTACGACGCTGGTGCCTAGATTGCTTCTCCAAGGGGTTATATTCCGTTGCCTCATCGCCATTTCTTTCTTTGGGGGTGTCCACCATATATATGTATATATATATATATATATACATATATATATATCATACGATGAGGTGGCTGTCCAGCACCCTATAGGCGGTGGTCCGTGTTCTTCTCCTGCATCGTCGTCCATACCGTCGATGTCTTCGGAGTTGAAGTCAAGCACGTCGGTTAAGTCATCGACAGTGGCTATTAAGTGGGTGGTGGGTGGGCACAAATTTCTTTGTCGTCCGCTTCCCACTCGAGCCGGACATAGTTCGGCCAAGAATCTCCCGACAAGGAAAGAGACCTTAATGAACTTTGCACATCACCCAAGGGCGAGTGCTGAAAAATATCCACGGAGGTGAACTCCATGACCAGTGACCAATCAGATTCGATAGGCACGGACGTACGTGGTTCGGATCCTATAGTCGGAAACGAGTCCGAGGGTCCGGTGACACCATCCTGGCAAGAGGTGGGATCAGTGTTCGGCTCCAACGCTGATGAGTGCATGGCCTCCATGGCGGGGTCCATCCACCCGTCCTCGGAAGGCACGATCTGCTTCGGATTGATTCCCGGCATCGCCGCAGGCGTGATCTCCCGAACATTGTCCGATGGTAGATCAAAGTCATGCCCGTCGTGACCGTTCGGTGCAACTGGCATGGGCTCGAATTTGTCAAAGATCAAGTCTCTGCGGATGTCGGCAGTATAGTTCAAGCTTCAAAACCTGACCTGATGGCCAAGGGCTTAGCTATCGATCTACTCCAGATGGCCAAGTGAGTTGGCCCACAGTACGAAGCCGCCGAATATGAAGATCTGTCCGGGAAGGAAAACCTCCCCTTAGACCGCGTCATTGAAGATGATTGAAGGGGCCATCAAGCCTTACCGTGACGACACAGTGGAACTCTCAATGAAAGGACCAATGTCGGTGTCAAAACCGGCGGATCTCGGGTATGGGGTACCGAACTGTGCGTCTAAGGCTAATGGTAACAGGAGGCAGGGGACACGATGTTTTACCTAGGTTCGGGCCCTCTTGATGGCGGTAATACCCTACTTCTTTCTTGATTGATCTTGATGATATGAGTATTACAAGAGTTGATCTACCACGAGGTTGTAGAGGCTAAACCCTAGAAGCTACCCTATGATTATGATTGTTCTTGTCCTATGGACTAAACCCTCCGGTTTATATAGACACCGGAGGGGGCTAGGGTTACACAGAGTCGGTTACAGAGAACGAGTTCTTCATATCCGAATTGCCAAGCTTGCCTTCCATGCAAAGAAAAGTCCTATCCGGACACGGGACGAAGTCTTCAATCTTGTATCTTCACAGTCCAACAGTCCGGCCAAAGTATATAGTCCGACCATCCGAGGACCCCTTAATCCAGGACTCCCTCAAGGAGACTTCCCAATATCCTCCTATTATTTCTTATGATGAATCAGGTAACGAGGAGGAGCTTTCTATTCAACCAATATCATTAATAAGGAGCTCAAAGAAGAGGGTTAAACCCACACACGATGTGAAGAAGAAAAAGAAGACGGAGAAGCAAAGGTAGAAAGGTATCCCTCTCAAATGTGTTGCTCCTATTACTCATTGTGATGATGATAATTGCTATACTATTGGTGCTATCCATACTATTAATGATGAGAGCGATTATGCTTATGATATGAAAAGTCCCATGCTTGGGGAAGCTATGTTTAATGAGGATGACATGTTTGAGAATATACTTGCTGCAATTAATGTTTGTCCCAAGCTTGGGGATGCTATGTTTAATGAAGACGATATTTTTAGCCTCCCAAGTTTTGATGAGCAAATTTATTATGATGATAGCATGCCTCCTATTTATGATGATTATTGTGATGACACTTATGCTATCAAAAGTAGTGATGATTATATTCATAAAACTTGTCATGATTATGATTACCCTTTTTATGAACATTACTCTTTTAATGTGGAAACAATTTATAGTATTCGAGTGTCTTATGATACTCCCACTATTCCGAATAAGAAGAATTTTTCTTATGTGGAGAGTAGTAAAATTTCTATGCAAGTAGATTATGAAAAGAATGCTTTATGTGCTGGTTATATTGTTGAATTAATTCATGATGCTGCTGAAGAGTATTATGAGGGAGGAACATAGTCTTGTAGGAATTGCAATAATATCAAGTTTCCTCTCTATGTGCTTAAAGTTTTGAAGTTATGCTTGTTTTGACTTCCTATGCTAGTTGAATATTGTTCCCATAAGTTGTTTGCTCACAAAATCCCTATGCATAGGAAGTGGGTTAGACTTAAATGTGCTAGTCAAATCCTTCATGATGCTCTCTTTATGTTTCAATCCTTATCTTTTATGTGAGCATCATTGAAATCATCATACCTAGCTAGGGGCGTTAAACGATAGCGCTTGTTGGGAGGCAACCCAATTTTACTTTTGTTCTGTGCTTTTTGCTCCCGTTTAGTAATAAATAATCCATCTAGCCTGTTACGCCCAATATGCCATACTATCCTAAAGAGACTCGAAGGCCCCACCAAGGATAGAACCACATATTGAAACGCTTTTGCAAGGTGGATATCATTACATCAACATTACATAATAGATGGGGATACATACAAGAGGCATACAATTCCACACGAATACAACAACATCATACATAAGATCAACATACGACTACAGATGGAACACAAACAGAAACACAAATGACATCCACCCTGCAAGCCCAGGCTGCCGACCTGGAACCTATCCCCTGATCGAAGAAGACTCAGAAGAAGAACTCCAAAACAAGCAAGCATCGCTCTCGCATCATGATCATCGCATAACCTGTACCTGCAACTGTTGTTGTAGTAATCTGTGAGCCACAAGGACTCAGCAATCCCATTACCATGGGTATCAAGACTAGCAAAGCTTAAAGGGAAATGAAGGGGTAAAGTGGGGAGGTTGCAGCAGCGACTAAGCATATATGGTGGCTAACATACGCAAATAAGAGCGAGAAGAGAGCAAAATGAACGATTCTGAAGCTAGCAATGATCAAGAGGTGATCCTGAACACCTACTTACGTCAATCATAACACAGAAACCGTGTTCACTTCCCGGACTGCACCGAAAAGAGACCATCACGGCTACACACGCGGTCGATGCGTTTTAATTCGGATCTGGTGTCAAGTTATCTACAACCAGACATTAACAAATTCCCGTCTGCCTATAACCGCAGGCACGTCTTTTGAAAGTTTATACCCCTGCGGGGGTGTCCCAACTTAGCCCATGATAAGCTCTCGCGATTAACGAAGGATATACCTTCTCCCAGGAAGACCCGATCAGACTCAGAATCCCGGTTTACAAGACATTTTGACAATGGTAAAACAAGACCAGCAAAGCCGCCCGAATGTGCCGACAAATCCTGATAGGAGCTGCACATATCTCGTTCTCAGGGCACACCGGATTGTCCAAACTTCCGGTAGGCCAGCCCAGAGTTGCCCCTGGTGGCCACCGGCGGTTGACGGGTTGGACCAACACTCACGACGAGCACTGGCCCGGGGGGGGGGGTAAAATAAAGATGACCCTCGAGAGGGCGACTACCAAGGGAAAAAAGGGCTAGGTGAGGCAAATGGTAAAACCAAGGTTGGGCCTTGCTGGAGGAGTTTTATTCAAAGCGAACTGTCAAGGGGTCCCATAAATCACCCAACCGCGTAAGGAACGCAAAATCCGGGAACATAACACCGGTATGACGGAACCTAGGGCGGCAAGAGTGGAACAAAACACCAGGCATAAGGCCGAGTCTTCCACCCTTTACCAAATATATAGATGCATTAATAATATAAGAGAATTGTGATATCCCAACATAATCCTGTCCACCATGGTGAAATCTTCAACTTCACCTGCAACTAGCAACGCTATAAGAGGGCTGAGCAAAGAGGTAACATAGCCAAGCAATGGTTTGCTAGGAAGGGTGTCAAAGGTTAGAGGTTCATGGAAATTTGGGAGGCTTGATGAGAAAAAGATAGGTAACACAGCACAGCGATAGAACGAAGCAACTAGCATAGCAATGATAGTAGGGAGATCCAGGGTAGCCACGTGGCAGCTGCGGAGTGGACGGGGGGAGCGGGGCGGACGTGTGCCGGCCGTCCTGGACGTGTCCGGTGGCGGCGGGAGGAAGAGGACTAGGGTTTCGCGTGCGAAAATGGACGGGGAGGACTTATTTATAGTTTCTGGGAGCTAGGAGAGTCCAAATGGAGCACGGTTTTTGGCCACGCGATCGTGATCAAACGACCGAGAGCATGGAGGGGAGTTTGCTAGGTTTTGGGCCACTTTGGAGGGGGTGTTGGGCTGCAGGACAAAACAGGCTTTTACGGTTACCCGGTTAACCGTTGGGGTATCAAACGACCTCCAAATGGCATGAAACTTAACAGACGGTCTACTGGTGCTATACCAAGGCCTCTTGGCAAACCTCGGGCCATTCCAAGACAGTTTAACACCCGCTCACGGAGAGAGGCAAGGAGTTGACGCCGGAGGGCATAGGAGTGCCGGATCGCGAAACGGACAACGGGGGAAAAAGCTCGGATGCATGAGATGAACACGTATGCAAAATGAGATGCACAAGATGACATGATAAAATGCAACACGCAAGCTGACATGGCAACGACGGCAAATAACTAGCAGACACCTGGCGTAACGAATCCGGGGCGTTACAACACTCCTCCACTAACAAGAGATCTCGTCCCGAGATCTTAGGACCCAGACATAAGGGAAAAGGGAAGAGGTGAAACAAGAACTCAAGAGAATAAGCAAAGAATCGAGAGCACTCGAGAAGAAGAGAGGAACGACGAGAATGGCGAGAATCGAAAGCTCACGGAATCAGATAGACTATGAAACCACTCCGGTTAGAACAAGATAAGAAACGAATAAGACTGAAAGGATTTAGGCAACACTCCGGTTGAGAATGGAAGGAATAGAACAAGAACTTCCCAAGATGAGATTGCACTTGATGGGATGAACAATGCAAAGCCTCTGGAAGAATTAAAAGAATGGAATTAAATGAACTTAGAAGGAAGGATTGAATGGAGTTGTTGAGAAAATCAACAACGAAAAGAATAAGCTTGCTGTGGTCTTATGGATAACATCTCAGAAATTATGAGGTGATAACCGACCACAAATGGAAATGATTGGATAGTTGAGAAGAACGAAGAAATGGAAAACTCCACTTCAAAAGAAAATGAAGAATTATTTGCACTTCGAGACGCGAGAAGAAAAGATACTTGAACTCCACCAACAAAATCTTGAAGAACTCTTGAAAAATGAATTAAATCATGAAGAACCACCATGAAGCACTCCGGTAACAAAAGGATGATGAGATAGAATGAAGGATGAAAGAATAAGATGAGCATTACGATGATTTAGATGGAGGTTCCGACAAATTGACCAAGGGAATTTGAACTCCGGAAAAGAAAAGATGAAAACACTTGGAACTAGAATTTATTCATCAAGAACAAACTCTGAAGGAAGGGATTAATCACTTGGATGAAATAAGAATAAGATTTATTGTATGCTTATCCTTCATCAAATTAAATTGATGACAAGCAATGGATTTTGCATACTACTTATTCTTCTTCAAAAGGATTGAGAAGGGATAACACAACACTTGAGAAGGTCTTCATGAACCACCTGTAGGATTGAAAGAACGAATGGATTGAAATGATAATCAAAGAAAAATAATCTTGAACGAACCACCGTAAGAGTTAGAAAATGATTGATGAAAGAGAATGAATCACCGGGAAGAATTAGAAGAACAAATATGTTAGAGGGGATTTAGATGCAAAAGGACAAAGAGATCATAAGCTGATAAATAATACTTGAACGAAGCACCGGGATAAATAGAGAACGATAGCTGGAATGATGGCCTCCAGTGAAAAGAAACGGGAAAACAACTTCTGACATACTCCGAATGGGTAAGAAAAGGAATATCTGACAGTTGGAATAATTCAGGACTGATAACATGAAGCTAGAACCATGAATCTTCGAGAGAACGGACAAGATTTAGAGGAAAAACTCTTCTTCGATCTTCAAAAGACGACGAGAAAACACCACCAAAATTACTGAGGTACTTCAGGAGAATGAAAAGCGAAGAGGTAGAGCCAACAATGAAATGATTTGAAATCGATCTTGAAAAGGCATCCGACTGATGGGATCCATTCTTATGTCACACTTCAAAAGAATTGAGAATAACTCTGGGGGAATCAGAAGAGTCAGGTAAGATCCTAGGAAAAGACCTATGGGTTAGGGCCCACTGAAGAGATAACACCATTGAAAAGGGATGTTGAACAGATAGATGAAGCACCTGAACAATTGAAATATTTGAATGAGGTGACAACCTCGAATTAATTGGAACACAGACGAATCTTCTGAGATGTCTTGAGCACTCCGGAAGGATAAACTAGCAAGAGGCGAACGAGCAGGGAAAACACTTGAGCCGAGGAAAAGAATGAAATCACTACCAAAAATTAGAATTGAATCCACCGGAAAAGAGATGAAGAATGTCGAACAAAACGAGAATACACCGGTTGAAACAATTGATGAAAGACTAAAGAGGCTCCACACGAATCAAATTGATGCTCGAAACAGACTCAGTCTCCGGGAGGAAGAGGTTGGGAGGGCGGGAAAACAAAGGCAACTGGGATGGGGAAATCGACGAATATCTTGAAGAGAAAACACCGGTTGAAATCATTGAGGAAAGAAGGCAAAGACTTCGCACGAGTAGGATGGATACTCGAATACGGACTCCGGTTCTGAGAAGAAGAAGGGTGGGCGGGTGGGAAAAGAAAACATGAGGATTGAACTTGGCAAAGATGAAGAGGCTCGAGTCAACTTGACGAGAAATGCACCGGATCAAAAGAGCTGAGAGCCAACGATCGGCAAATCAACTGCGTGAACCTAAAGAAAAATTTGAAGGGAAGAGGAGTAGTTCAAAACACCTACGTCAAGATTCCTCACCAGAGCGATGAAGGGGTGAGGAGTAAAAAGAATTCCTACTCTCCGATATAACTAGACTCAGAAAACAGTTTTCTTCTAGACTCGACAATGGCCAAACTACACGATCAATCAAGGGGGCTCCTAAGGTCGGTTGAGGCTCTGATACCAACTTGTTACGCCAAAATGTGATACTATCCTAAAGAGACTTGAAGCCCCACCAAGGATAGAACCGCATATTGAAACGCTTCTGCAAGGTGGATATCATTACATCAACATTACATAATAGATGGGGATACATACAAGAGGCATACAATTCCACACGAATACAACATAATCATACATAAGATCAACATTCGACTACGGATGAAACACAAACAGAAACTCAAACGACATCCACCCTGCTAGCCCAGGCTGCCGACCTGGAACCTATCCCCTGATCGAAGAAGACACAGAAGAAGAACTCCAAAAAAAGCAAGCATCGCTCTCGCGTCATGATCATCGCATAACCTGTACCTGCAACTGTTGTTGTAGTAATCTGTGAGCCACGAGGACTCAGCAATCCCATTACCATGGGTATCAAGACTAGCAAAGCTTAAAGGGAAAGGAAGGGGTAAAGTGGTGAGGTTGCAGCAGCGACTAAGCATATATGGTGGCTAACATACGCAAATAAGAGCGAGAAGAGAGCAAAATGAACGATTCTGAAGCTAGCAATGATCAGGAGGTGATCCTGAACACCTACTTACGTCAGTCATAACACAACAACCGTGTTGACTTCCCGGACTCCGCCGAAAAGAGACCATCACGGCTGCACACGCGGTTGATGCGTTTTAATTCGGATCTGGTGTCAAGTTATCTACAACCGGACATTAACAAATTCCCATCTGCCTATAACCGTAGGCACGACTTTCGAAAGTTTATACCCTGCAGGGGTGTCCCAACTTAGCCCATGATAAGCTCTCACGATCAACGAAGGATATACCTTCTCCCAGGAAGACCCGATCAAACTCGGAATCCCGGTTTACAAGACATTTTGACAATGGTAAAACAAGACCAGAAAAGCCGCCCGAATGTGCCGACAAATCCTGATAGGAGCTGCACATATCTTGTTCTCAGGGCACACTGGATTGTCCAAACTTCCGGTAGGCCAGCCCAGAGTTGCTCCTGGTGGCCACCGGCGGTTGACGGGTTGGACCAACACTCACGACTAGCACTGGTCCGGGGGGGGTAAAATAAGTATGACCCTCGAGAGGGCGACTCCCAAGGGAAAAAAAAGGGCTAGGTGAGGCAAATGGTAAAACCAAGGTTGGGCCTTGCTGGAGGAGTTTTATTCAAAGCGAACTGTCAAGGGGTCCCATAAATCACCCAACCGCGTAAGGAACGCAAAATCCGGGAACATAACACCGGTATGACGGAAACTAGGGCGGCAAGAGTGGAACAAAACACCAGGCATAAGGCCGAGTCTTCCACCCTTTACCAAATATATAGATGCATTAATAATATAAGAGATATTGTGATATCCCAACATAATCCTGTCCACCATGGAGAAATCTCCAACTTCACCTACAACTAGCAACGCTATAAGAGGGCTGAGCAAAGCAGTAACATAGCCAAGCAATGGTTTGCTAGGAAGGGTGTCAAAGGTTAGAGGTTCATGGCAATTTGGGAGGCTTGATGAGCAAAAGATAGGTAACGCAGCATAGCGATAGGACGAAGCAACTAGCATAGCAATGATAGTAGGGAGATCCAGGGTAGCGGTCATCTTGCCTGAAATCCCGCAAGGAAGAAGAACGAATCCATGAAGAAGATGAAGCCACGAAGACGAACCAAGCGTAGACGAACGAATCCTCACGATCGCAACGGAAACAGGAACTATCAAAAAGAAGCACACAACATAGTAAATACACCACACATGACCAAGGCATGATGCACAACAAGCATTATGCATGACAACGCTACATGAAGCTACTCATGGCAAGGGATGATGCAAACAAGAGCAACACATCAAGGCAAGTTTAAATGAGGCCGGGAACAACATATAACAATTCCGGTAAGTCCTCATATGCAAGTTTCGAAATTGGTCCAGATCTGGATAAACCTTATGTTCAAGTTGTTAAACAGCAAGTTAAGATGCACCAAGATGATCTACATGAGATTCTAGTCAAGTTACATATAAAGTTCATTTAATTCGGAGCTACGGCCTAGAAGATATGAGCAAAACAAGTTAAACATGGCATTGATGCAAAATGCACACAAACATCAAGCAAACACCTCAAAACAAGGATTCAACATGATAATATGAAACTATATGCAAAATCAAGCAAGTTTCATATAGAGCACACTCAAAACGGAGCAACGGTTCAACACACACACATGAAACAAGTTATAGCAACAATCTGTCCAAAACAGCAACTAGGCATATTGCAAGCATGAAAACAATATGCTACAGCACCACAATATGAAAACAAAAGACATGGGCATGATGTACAGGTAAAGCATAACAAAACATGAACACTGAGCTATCTCCAGAAATCACTAGAACATGCTCAAACACACATGGCAAGATTGCAAATAATAACAGTTCAGACTTTGCAGAAAATAACATCAGGTTGCAATGTTTAGAGCTTTCAAACAACATGTTATAGGAACTTATGATGGCAAACAAAGGCATGGCATGAATCTACTAATTGCATAGAACAAAAGTCCCTTACTGACCATGAGCCAAAAAGGAACGGAAAATATGATGGCACCCATGTAAACATAGCAAGTTATAATACAGATTCATACGTGACAGGAACAACAATAAGTAGGTATGTTGGTGAGCTTGTGCCACTCACCACAGAGCAATACATGGCATGGCAAGGCAACCAACAGTAAGAATGCATGTTTATGAAGCTAAGCATGGCAAGAACAAGTTCATAGGGTACATGGATCACTAGCAAAACACATGGCAACAACTGAACTTAATGTTAACAGGCTGCGAGCAACATTATTTTGTAACTTTGGAGCAAGATTACAACAAGATAAAGCAGGCTATAATTGCAACCAGGGGCATGGATGGATAGAGCATAACATGTAGAACAAAACACCCTTAGTGAACATCCCCAAATTATGCTTAGAATGATTTGTAGAAGCAGGTTTACATAGCATCACGAAATAACAGATTCAGCCTAGCAAAACAGTAACAGCAAGTACCCTACTTAACAAGCTTGATTCACTCACCACAAGTCATTGCATGACAATATAAGCGTAGCATCAGCAAGAAGACATGTTTATGAAACAAACAAAGGCAAGAACAAGTTCATAGAATGCAAGGATCAACTACAACAACCTTGGCAAAATTGAATAACATGTAAACAATCTGCCAGGAAACATTTTGTAGCAAAAACAGAGCACGAAAATTACATGCTAGACTACTCCATAATTGCAACCAGGGGCATGAATGGATAGATCATAACCATATGTTCAAAACATCCTTACTGAAGTATCTCAAAATATGCATGGATCTCTCTATAGCATCATGTTTACATGGCATCAAAATAACAGCAGAACAGGGACTAAAATCAGCAACATCACGAGGCCTAGTTTACATGCTTGTGCTAGTCACCACATTGATCACAAAAATACATGGT
Organism: Triticum dicoccoides; assembly: GCF_002162155.2. Lineage (NCBI taxonomy): Eukaryota > Viridiplantae > Streptophyta > Magnoliopsida > Poales > Poaceae > Triticum > Triticum dicoccoides. Next base: position 194,515,915 of record NC_041391.1, on the reverse strand, counting down.
AAGCACCTCTGTAAAGATGGCATGGCATAGATCAAAACACATGTAGATATCAACCTCATAGGATGCACACATCAATCATGGCAAAAATGACAAATGAGCACATTCTGTTAAGAAACAGGAACTAACATTATGAAGCACTCTTGACACAAAGATTCAGGCATCAAGATGAGCTCAAATGAACATCATGCAATGGAATGAAATGAAGTACTCATTGAGGCGAACAATTTACATATTACACGCGCGAAACGGAGCAGTATGCATGGAGTTATGATGCGATGAACATGGCATGATAATGTCAAAATATTTCGGGACTTAGCAAAAAAACGGAGGGGGGTAGAGTCAACCAATTCAGATCTGGAGCGGGACGGCGCGGATCCCGAGGATGGCCGGCTGGGCTCGCCGGAGAACTTGCCGGGGAGGAAGAGGACGGCGACCGGAGTTGTCGGGGACGGGGCCGGGGAGGTCCGGGGCAGACGGATCCGGCGCTCCTTGCCCGGATCCGGCCGGGGAAGAAGACGGCCGAGGCGGAGGAGACCGAAGCTCGGGCGAGCTCAAGCGAGCTCCGCTAGAGGCAAGGCGCGGCGCCGCGGGGCCACGACGGCGGACGGGCGGCGGGGCGAGGCACGGTCGGGCCGGCGCGGGGCGCGGGGACCCGAGCGGCGGCGGGGCAGATCCGGCGCGCTCCGGCGGATCGCCGGCCGGAGGCGGGG